>NC_041386.1:111471676-111599404 GCF_002162155.2 Triticum dicoccoides
TATTTCCACCCCTTCGCTCCCCCGTAATTTACTCCAACAAATATGCCACATAGCTGTTACTTAAATGCATGTGCATTGGGTCACTGACATATGGGCCCAACAGGGGTCTGGCCCACATGTCAGTGATGCAACTGGACCTGCAGTTAAGTCAGTGCAGCTCAGTCCATATCTTACGTAGGTGTGCCATTGCTCGCTATAAATACAGCGCCTCCCACGACATCGCTATCTTCTCCCCCTCATGTTCACGTCCATCGCTATCTCCTCCCCTCCCTCTCACGTCGACCACCATGGCATCGCCCCTCCCAAGCCCTAGGAGCCCCTCGCTGCACCGCGCGGACGGTCACGCATCACCGTTCTGTTCCTCGCCGCCACTAGTCGAGGAGGACGCGTCGGTGTTCCGCTCCTCGCCGCTATGCGACGCGTCGCCGTTCCGTTCCTCACCGCCACTAGTCGAGGAGGACGCGTCGCCGTTCCGTTCCTCGCCGCCACTAGTCGAGGAGGACGCATCGGTGTTCCGCTCCTCGCCGCGACGCGTCAAGGTGGACACGTCGGCATTCCCAATCTCGCCAGCACGCGCGCCGGAGGATGCGTCGGCTCCCCACTACGAGGAGAACGCCGCGCCGCCCGCCGAGCCCCCCAGCCTTGAGGAGCTTTGGAAAGAAATGGATGTTGCCTTGTAGGAGGCTTTGCCTCCAGTAGAGCGCGCCAAAATAGAGGCGGAGAAGAAGGCCGAGGAAGAGAAGCGTACCACGAAACAAGCTGCCTGGGAGGCCTATGTCGCGTCCGAGAGAGTCAGGCGATTGGCTCTTTGGCAGAAGGCTCGTGCGAGGGTCATGAGGGTGGCGGAGGACGCCCGTGCCGACGCCCTGAGTGCAGTCGGGCCCAAGCACCTCATCTACGCTTGGCGGTACATGGATCGGGTGCACGCTTCCAGCGAGGAGGAGTACCTGTTGGCGCCGGATCACCACACCAGTGAGATCGCGCTCGCCCGCCGGCAAGCCACCAATCAGCACCTCGTGAGTTGCAAGGCTGAGGAAGAGGCGTTGTGTCGGCACGCTGGGAAATGGCCATGCACCAAGGCACTCGTGGCGCGCCGCAAGCGCTCCTCCGAGCGCCGTGGCTTTTAGGAGGAGTATAATTTTTGTTTCGTAAGGCGATCTCATTAGTTTTAGGACGCAAATGATAAATCCCGAATGTTCAGGAATTTTTAGCATCCTTAATTAAGTATGTAAAAGGGAAAGTTTGGAAACCTTGTGTATTCGTACGCATTTTGCAAGTACGTGCATATAGCACAAACTTTGTTATATACTATCGCACTACACGTCTCTCTCGATATATGCTTGCAGACTGTGCTACTCCCTCCGTCCAGGTCAATAAGTCATCTTTGGTTGTGCACTGTGACCAAGAAGGAGGGAAGACTTATACACCTAGACAGATGGAGTGCTACTATTACTTATGTACGTGCAAATGCATGTTTTAACATTACGATGCGGTTTTTGTAAAAGTAGAAAAACAACACTAGTCAAGCTTGTGAAACAATTCAATGCAAAACAAATGCAAAAATGCTCGTTTGATTGTTTACTTTTAGCTTCCTTCTATGTGGTTATTTCTTTGTCGTACTTTGTACGGAGTATCTCACTAGTTGGAAAGGCATGCAAATTCCCAAACCGCTTCCTACACCCTGTATCGAATTTTTTTCCTAACAAGTTGTGTCGTGCAATTGGAATTCCAACTTGAGTAGTACTAGTAGTAGGAGTACCAGGGGCCAGTTCTTTTAGGCTTCTAGATTAGTAATACCATAACTACTACCTCCGTCCTGGTTTATTGGTCCCTGAGGGAGTCCTGGATTAGGGGGTCTCTAGACAGCCGGACTATAACCTTTGGCCAGACTGTTGGACTATGAAGATACAAGATTGAAGACTTCGTCCCATGTCTAGATGGGACTCTCCTTGGCATGGAAGGCAAGCTAGGCAATACGGATATGTATATCTCCTCCTTTGTAACCGACCTTGTGTAACCCTAGCCCCCTCCGGTGTCTATATAAACTGGAGGGTTTTAGTCCGTAGGACAACATACAATCATACCATAGGCTAGCTTCTAGGGTTTAGCCTCCCTGATCTCGTGGTAGATCAACTCTTGTACTACTCATATTATCAAGAATAATCAAGCAGGACATAGGGTTTTACCTTCATCAAGAGGGCCCGAACCTGGGTAAAACATCGTGTCCCCTGCCTCCTGTTACCATCCGCCTTAGATGCACAGTTCAGGACCCCCTACCCAAGATCCGCCGGTTTTGACACCGACATTGGTGCTTTCATTAAGAGTTCCTCTGTGTCGTCATCATTAGGCTTGATGGCTCCTTCAATCATCGATAGCGATGCAGTCCAAGATGAGACTTTTCTCCCCGGACAGATCTTTGTATTCGGCGGCTTCGCACTATGGGCCAACTCGCTTGGCCATCTGGAGCAGATCGAGAGTTACGCCCCTGGCCACCAGGTCAGGTTTGGAAGCTTAAACTGCATGGCCGATATCCGCGGAGACTTGATCTTTGACGGATTCGAGCCCCTGCCTAGTGCGCCACACGGTCACGATGAGCATGATTTAGCTCTGCCATCGGACAATGTTCAAAAGATCGCGTCGGCAACCGCTCCGACCCTCAATTCGGAGCCAGTTGTGCCACCCATGGACGGGTGGATAGACCCCGCCACGGAGGCCGTATCCTCAGCGGCGATCGAGCCGAGTATTGACCTTACCCTTCACGAGAGCCATGATGCCAAGCTGTCGGATCCTTCCCCGGCCATGGACTCCGAACCGCCTGCGCCCATGCCTATCGAATCTGACTGGGCGCCGATCATGGAGTTTACCTCTGTGGATATCTTTCAGCACTCGCCCTTCGGCGACATACTGAACTCATTAAGGTCTCTCTCCTTGTCAGGAGAGTCCTGGCCGAACTATGTCCGGCAGGATTGGGATGCGGATGAAGAAGAAATTCGCCGCCTACCCACCACCCACTTAGTAGCCACTATCGACGATTTGACCGACATGCTCGACTTCGACTCCGAAGACATCGACGACATGGACGACGATGCTGGAGGCGAATAAGAACCACTGCCCACAGGGCACTGGACAGCCACCTCATCATATGACATATATATGGTGGACACACCCAAAGAAGGCAATGGCGACGGGACAATGGAGGATGACCCCTCCAAGAAGCAACCCAAGCGCCGACGTCACCGGCACCTCTCTAAGTCTCGCCAAAGCAAAAGCGGTGACACCGGCACAAGAGATAATAGCACTCCGGACAGTGCCGAAGATGACAACAATCCCCTCCAGCAAGATTTAGGGCAGGAGGATGGAGAAGCCAGCCCTCCCGAGAGAGTGGCAGATGGAGAGGCGGAGGATGATAATTACATGCCTCCCTCCGAAGACGAGGCAATCCTCGACGATGACGAATTCGTCGTGCCTGAGGATCCCGTCGAACAAGAGCGCTTCAAGCGCCGGCTTATAGCCACGGCAAATAGCCTTAAGAAAAAGCAACAACAGCTTCAAGCTAATCAAGATTTGCTAGCCGACAGATGGACTGAAGTCCTTGCGGCCGAGGAATATAAACTCGAACGCCCCTCCAAGAGTTACCCAAAGCACAGGTTGCTACCCCAATTGGAGGAGGAAGCACCAAAACCTACATCTCCAGCGTATGACGCGGCTGATCGGCCACCTCATGGCCACGACAAAGAGGCATTTCAGCCAAAAGCTCAGCCCGCACTCCGACGCCACTCAAATAAAAATGTCAAGGCATGGGGAAATACGCCAGACCTGTGAGACGTATTGGAGGACAAAGCAAAACACGCAAGATCGATCTACGGATCACGAGGGCGTGCCACTATGCGAGACGATAACCATCACACCGGATACAGTAAAAGTAAATCCAGCCGGGCCGAACACAACGGACAAGACTCATTTGAGCTGTGTCGTGATATAGCCCAGTACAGAGGCGCCGCACACCCCCTATGCTTCACAGACGAAGTAATGGATCACCAAATCCCAGAGGGTTTCAAACCCATAAATATCGAATCATACGACGGCACAAGAGATCCTGCGGTATGGATCGAGGACTTCCTCCTGCACATCCACATGGCCCGCGGTGACGATCTACACGCCATCAAATACCTCCCACTCAAACTCAAAGGACCAGCTCGACATTGGCTCAACAGCTTGCCAACATAGTCCATTGGCTGTTGGGAAGATCTGGAAGCCGCATTCCTCGACAACTTACAGGGCACTTATGTGCGACCACCAGAAGCCAATGACTTGAGCCACATAATTCAGTAGCCAGAGGAATCGGCCAGGAAATTCTGGACACGGTTCCTGACAAATAAAAATCAAATCGTCGACTGTCTGGATGCAGAGGCCCTAGCAGCTTTTAAGCACAACATCCGCGATGAGTGGCTCGCCCGGCACCTTGGCCAGGAAAAGCCGAAATCTATGGCAGCCCTCACGACACTCATAACCCGCTTTTGTGTGGGAGAGGACAGCTGGCTGGCTCGCAGCAATAACATATCAAAGAACCATGGTACTTCGGATACCAAGGATGGCAATGGCAGGTCACGTCGCAACAAACACAAGCACCGCATCAACAATGACAATACCGAGGATACGGCAGTCAATGCCGGATTCAAAGGCTCTAAACCCGGTCAGCGGAAAAGCCATTCAAAAGAAGCACTCCGGGCCCGTCCAGTTTGGACCGTATACTCGATCGCTCGTGTCAAATACACGGCACCCACGACAAGCCAGCCAACCACACCAACAGGGATTTGTTGGGTGTTCAAGCAGGCCGGCAAGTTAAATGCCGAAAACAAAGATAAGGGGTCACATAGCGATGACGAGGAGGAGCCCCGGCAGCCGAACACCGGAGGACAGAAGAGGTTCCCCCCACAAGTGCGGACGGTGAACATGATATACGCAACCCACATCCCCAAGAGGGAGCGGAAGCGTGCGCTAAGGGACATATATGTGTTGGAGCCAGTCGCCCCAAAGTTCAACCCATGGTCCTCCTGTCCGATCACCTTCGATCGCAGGGACCACCCCGCTAGTATCCGTCATGGCGGATTCGCCGCACTGGTCCTAGACCCAATCATCGATGGATTTCACCTCAATCGAGTCCTTATGGACGGCGGCAGCAGCCTAAACCTGCTTTATCAGGACATAGTGCGCAAAATGGGTATAGACCCCTCAAGGATCAAACCCATGAAAACGACCTTCAAAGGCGTCATACCAGGTGTAGAGGCCCATTGCACAGGCTCAGTCACACTGGAAGTGGTCTTCGGATCCCCGGATAACTTCTGAAGCGAGGAGTTAATCTTCGATATAGTCCCGTTCCGCAGTGGCTATCATGCACTGCTCGGGCGAACCGCATTTGCGAGATTCAATGTGGTACCGCATTATGCATACCTCAAGCTCAAGATGCCAGGACCTCGGGGGGTCATCACAGTCAATGGAAACACAGAGCACTCTCTCCGCACGGAGGAGCACACTGCGACCCTTGCAGCAGAAGCGCAAAGCAGCCTCTTAAGGCAATCCACCAGTTCGGCGATTAAGGACACGGACACCTTCAAGCGCGCCCGGAGTAATCGGCAACAAGACCGTCTGGCACGTTCCGAGCTCGCATAGCAATGCGGCCCCCACCCCAGTCCTAGCCAAACGGCAAAATCCGTGCCACACGTACATAATTACGCATTGAAAATACCATGGGCACAGGTGGGGAGAGGGGCACGACTATGGCACGCCCCAAGACACGGCTCAACCACACTAGGGGCTTCCCGCTTTGTCATTTTTCTCTCTTTCAGGACTTTAATCTCTGGAAACCCTGTCCGGCAGTATGATTGTCGGACACATGATGCAACAACCAAGGAGGTAGAAAGCTATGTCGCACCATGGAACTCCCACGTGGCCTCTGATAACGAGTGAAATACTTGCTTTAAATACCATTCCTCAGGTTGCCCTTGGAGGGGACATGCCAAATAGTCCTACTTTCTGCTTATCGCATTACTTGTATCATTCTGCTTTGACGCACCTTATTGAATAAACAATGCATAGCACTAGACTATTATCGCATTCTCTATTCTTCTTTATATATATACATATATATAGGACAGCACTATTCTAATCCCAGGATTAGAATAGTTATTTGGATCATAGCAGGCCCTATATAGGGCCCCATGGGTCCGTTCCCGAACTCCCGAACTGGGCAGCGACAACAAAAAGAAAAAGAAAAAAAATACCAGCCCACCTCCTCCGATCTCGATCCACCACCTCCCCCGATCCCGATCCAGCACCTCCCGCACTTCCCGCAGCAACCGTCCCACCTCCTGCGCCGCGCGCCGCCAGGTGAACCACGCCGCCGCGCGTCGCCCAGCCACCACAGCGCGTTCGGTCAACGCCCGCAACCGCTGCCTCCCTCCCTGGCTCGCGTCACCGCCGGGCTCCGACCACCAAGTGCGTCACCGCTGCCCCTACGACCATCACCGCCGCCGCCAGGCACTGACCTCCAATCGTGCCGCCGGCGCGTCCTCCCTGCCCCTGCTTCAACTTCAGCAGCGGAGTCCCTCCCATTGCGTCCATCGCGGCACTGGCTCTTCATCCCCCATGCCACCGGCACCCTCGGCCCCTGCCACCAGGACTGGCCTCCCCGATGCTGCATCTTCCCTCGGCCTCCTACTTCATGGGCAACGCCTCGCCCCTCCCAAACTACGCCACCCTGTCTGCCGCCTCTGTCAGAGGCTAGCCACAACGGAGGGTCCGTGCTCCAGCGATTGGAGCAGAGGTGCTGCTTCAGCTGACGTCCGTCCCTATCGCTGCTCATAGGTGATACCGTCCTTCTCTGGTTGACTGGACAGGACTTCCGCGCTCGTCCCATGGCTCCAGGTTTCTTCCCATTGCTGGTGTAAAAGTTATGCACTTACTAAACAATAGATTTTGTTTTCTTGATGGAATGGTTTTGCAACAAAGTGGGCAGCAAATTTCATGTTTTCTTTGAGTAAAATTGCAGCCTTAATCAGCCATTGTGAGTATTAGTTGGCAGCTTCACATGAAGTGGTGCGACTCTGTTCCAGACTTCTTGGTGATGTGCTTAAAGATCACAAACCTCAACTTCCATGGAAAACCAATGTGCGTGTGTACGTGAGAAAAAAGTCTGTACAGATAAGTTCATGTATTACTTCTAGGAAAGTTCATGTATTACTAAGTGTGTACACATGATTTCTCACTCCACATATGTGTGTATGACTGTATGTCTGTTTGTGTGTGTTCCTCCAGATCTACTTTAGCATTGACCAAATGAACAAGATTTCACCAGCAAGGGAAGCAACATTCACCAGCAAGTGACTCTGCCTAGACCCCTCTCTTTTTATGCCATTCACCTGTTTTTTGAAAATGTCAACAAAAGGGCTGGACATTTTTCTTCATGTATTTCTCAAAAATGGATGGGAATGGTTGCGGTACTGTGCAAGTATTTTTGTTTTTTCAATTTGTTTATTTGAAGTTCAAAGTGAATTGTTGAAGAAGGTTGACTCTATATGGACATCAAGTTGTTGTTTTATGCTTCTGTTTTAAAAATCAATAAAATATTTAATTAAACATAAAAATGTGAAGTTCAACTAAAAATAACACAGAAGTTCAAAGTATGTTAAAACCTAGGATTTACACGTTCAAAAAACAACAACATCTTTTTGGCGTTTTAAAAAAACCCAAAGTTTTCTTGTTACTAAAGAATAAAACTAAGAAGTTCAAATTAAAATAATGGAGCAGCTCAATGTATACAAAACCTCAAATTCTTCTCATTTCTAGAACAAAAATTAAATTCAAAAAAGTTGTTCGATGCTTTCTTAGAAAAGTCAATTTTTTTCTTCTATAAAAATGGAACTACGAAGTTCAAATTAAAATAGCAGAGAAGTACGGAGTTTAGAAAATAGCAGCACGTGAAAAACAAAGTGAAGTTCAAAAAGAACTGCTCTAGAAGTTCTACCTCTTCATGCAGTGCATCTTCGGATACTCGGTTTTTGTGATGAAGACAGAATGCATGATCTCAGAAGTTCAGATTGATAACTGCGAGAAGTTCATGTACTACATGGTGTGCATTCTGTATTAAAAAAAGAATGAAAAAGGAAAGGCTAAAAATTTTGTTGCTAGAAGTTAAGTGATCTACCCGAGAAAGTTCAAAAATTCTTGTGAGAGAGGTTGAACAAAAATACGTGACAAAAGTTAAAGCTGAAAACAGCGGGAAGTTCAACTACTACTCGGAATGCATTTCAAATAAGAATATAAGCACATAAAACTAAAAGCTTCAAAGGTTTGTTGCAAGAAGTTCATGTGCTCCTCCCGGTGAAGTTCGATATCTCTAGTGCGAGACGTCCAACCTTCAATTACATGTTAAAAACAAGGAAAAACTATGTTTTTTGTGTTTTAAAATAATTCTCTCAAACCAGAGAGAAGTTCAAAAGTGATAACAACTGGAAGTTCACATACTACATGGTGTGTATTTCATATAAGAAATATACAATAAAGTGAAACAGAGTGAAGTTCAAAACAGACATGCCACAGAAGTTCACCTACTTCATGCAGTGCGAAAAACAACACGTCAAAAAACAGAGTGAAGTTCAAACAGACATGCCCCAGAAGTTCAACTACTTCACGCAATGCATTTCCGTTCGCGATGAACGCAGAAATCATGATCTCGCCATTTTCTTATTTACCTCAAAACTACAGGAATATCATTTGTGTAAGTTTCAAGTCCTCGGTCGGGGAAAGTTAAAAAAAATTATTGTGAGAGGGGTTTGTACAAAAGGAGTAGCATTTGTGTAACACTAACGAATGGATGAGAAAATTACAAACAAAAATACGTCAAAGAAGTTCAACATGAAGTTCAACTACTACACTGAATGAATTTCAGATGAAAAACTTCTAAAATCATCACGAGTATGAAAAAACGATCAACACGGGAAAGTTATGTGCTTACAGCAGCTTTCCACTGGTATATCACTTGCTCAATTCCGGTGAGTGGATGGAGAGTTACGAGCAGTGGATGGAGACCTACGAGCAAAAAAAATCACGTGAAAAACAGAGTGAAGCTCAGGTACACGCGTCGAGAAGTTCAGGTTCTTCATGCGGTGCATTTTCGAAGAATCTGTTTCGCGATAAAGGCAAAACGCATGATCCCGCCGTTTTCGAAATTACTTGAAAACGGCTAGGAATCAGAGAAAACCATCAACAAGAAAAAGTTTCGCATTTTCCGTAGCTTTTCAGTGGTATATTATTCGCCCCATTCTGAAATTTTTTGTAGAAATTACGGCGGAAATACGTTTTTTGCCATTTTCTAAACTGACTTAAAACCGTAAAGAATTTTGAGAAACAATACATACAAAAAAGTTTCACATTCGTTCAAGCTTTCCAACGCCATATCATTTGCTGCATTCGGACGCATGGTTAAAAAATTAGCTCGAAAATACGAACTCGGTAGGACTTGGACCATTTTCTAAATTACTCTTAAACCATTCAAAATTAGAAAAAAAACTTTCAAGATGAAAAAATAGCGCATTTTCATAAGCTTTCCAATGCCGTATCATATGCCTCCATTGGATTAGCCGTTTAGAAATGACATCGAAAAAACGAACTCAACTGTTCGGTTTACAAAATTTTACGTTTTTTCAAATTACTCTTTAACCATAGGGAATTAGAGAAAACTTTCAACATGTGGAAGGAGCGGTTTTGCAGCATCTTTCCAACGCCATATTATATGCCTCATTCCGATAAACGGTTTAGAAATGCGATGGAAAATACGATTCACATTTTTTGTGCAAAGAAAAAACGGTTTTCAAAACTACTCTTAAACCGCTTATATTTTGCCAAAAATTTAAGTTGGGTCATGATATTGGTGTCCATAGCTTTCCAACGGTATATCACAAGCCCCATTTGGCAATGTTGGCAGAAGTTCAACCTAGTTCACAGGGAAGTTCAACGTACTACTAGCGGGGCAGGTCAGGTTGTGATCAGAATATTATTCTGATCCCGTGATCAGAATAGTGTTTATATATATATATATATATATATATATATATATATATATATATATATATATATGTTCATTCATGACATTCAGCACCCGTATAGTCTGGTACAGCCAATACGTCAGGGGCTTAAGCATACCCCATAATACGGCATGAGAAGTCTGAACACATTCGATAGTGCGGCACCCCGAACTTATAGCATTATATGCATCAGCTCCGAATCATGTCTTGGGTCAATAGTTGGGTTTGCCCGGCTCCCATGTTTCGGTACCTTACGTTCCGCTATATCGGCTAAGGTAGCACTGGGAGAACTACTGCGATTGTGCCTGGTTCAGCTGGGCTAAGCACCTTAGTAGAGAAAGCTAAAACTGACGGTCATGATAAGGCGAGAGATGGTCGCTGTTCGAGAGGTCTCGAGTCCCTAAAGACCTATGCCGCTTAGAGCGAGCAGTCGGCTTTGTCCGGCTTAAGGCGTGTATAGCGCCCCGAATTCGGCCTTCCGAATACTAGGGCCTTCGCCAAAATTTAAAATTGTAGAATTCTATGGCTAAGTGAGAGTGATAAAGCATTATAGTCCGGTTGCCTTGTTCGTTGTGCTGAGCACCTCCCTCGAAGGACCCCAACAATGGGAAAAAGAGTGCTCGGGTTTATCCCGAACACCCCAGCACTCGTGGCATGGGGCAGAAGCCGACGACTGGCCATCTCTCAGATTTGATAAACAGTCGCACAGAAGATAATATTTTAAATTCAAACAAGCATTGCATAGCGCATATGAACAATTTTTCATATTACAGGATCACACGAGCAAGTTCATTCAAAAATTACATCCTTCGCACACTCGTCCGCCACAAGACGGGCACCCTTCAGGACACCCTCATAATACATTTCGGGGTGGCGATGCACCTTGCCCTGCGGCGGCCCCTCCTTCACCATCTTCTCAGCGTCCATCTTGGCCCAGTGCACCTCTGCACAGGCAAAAGCCCGGCGGGCACCTTCGATACAGATGGACCGCTTGACGACTTCCAGCCATGGGCAGGCATCCACAAGCCACCTCACCAGGCCGAAGTAGCTGCTGGGAAGGGAGTCGCCAGGCCACATCCGGACTATAAAACCCTTCATGGCCTGTTCGGCCACCTTGTGCAGCTCGACCAGTTGCTTCAGCTGGTCGCTCATAGGCATCGGGTGTTCGGTCCTAGTATACTAAGACCAGAACAACTTCTCCGTCGAGCTTCCCTCCTCGGCCTGGTAATATTTCGCAGCATCCGACACGCTGCGGGGCAAATCTGCGAATGCTCCTGGAGAGCTCCGGACTCGGGTAAGTAACAAGTAATTTACTTTCACATGCTTGCTTTGCATATTGAATGCCTTACCCGCCGCTATCTTCCTCATCGCCTCAATCTCCTGGAGGGACTTTTGGGCTTCGGCCTTGGCACTCTTTGTGCTCTCGAGGGCCGCGGCAAGCTCGGACTCTCACGTCTTCGAGTCAAGCTCCAAAGCCTCGTGCTTCTTCACGAGAGCCTGGAGCTCTTGCTGCACCTCGCCCACCCGTGCCTCTTGCTTTTCCCGCTCGGTGCGCTCCTTGGCCGCTTTGTTTTCAGCCTCGGACAGCACTTGCTTCAGGGTCGCCACTTCGGTCGTGGCCCCTGGCACATTCATGATGATCCTGTCATTTCGCAACCACATTTTCTTTTATATGTAGACAAGGTATTACTTACCTTTGTTCTCCTCGAGCTGCCTCTTGGCAAGGCCGACCTCTTTCTCCGACCCCTCGAGGTCCTGCTTCAGTGCGGCGACCTCCGCAGTCAGTGCGGCAGAGGTCAGCAGCGAAGCCTGCATACGCATACAGACATACTTATATTAGACTCCTGCAGATATTATTTGATCCTCTATTCGGCTTTTCTTTGTGAACACCAAACAGAGCATCAGGGGCTACTGTCTATGCGGTAATATTTTCCTATATTTTAAATACTTACCTCAAAGCCTGTTAGAAGGCTGGCACAGGCTTCAGTCAGTCTGCTCTTGGCGGACTGAACCTTCTTGATCACCGCACTCATAATAGTGCAGTGCTCTTCGTCGATGGAAGCACCGCGAAGCGCTCCCAGCAGGTTGTCCGGTGCCTCTGGATGGACAGAGGTCATCGGCACGGGCGGCTTGCCCCTTTTGGAAGGGGGGCGCCTGCCCGAGTCCAGAACCACTGGAGGTTCCGGCGCGATGTTCGGCTGAGAGCCGAACTTGGAGCCCCCGGGAGCCTTGCTCCCTTTGCTCATGGAGTCCGTAAGGTCGCCTTGAGGCGCCTCCGGGACTGTCTCGCCCCGGCTCGGCGCCCCTTGAGACAACACCTCAGCATTGTCCGTAGGGCAAGGAGAGGAGGCGGTTGGAAGTGTATCACTATTCATGTCCGACGAGTCCAAGGAACCGTCCGACGATGATACATCGATACGGACTTGGGGCGGACTGCATAATCATATTCGACGTTAGGAGAAGCAGTGCAACAAAGGTATGCTATGAGTTACTCTGGTATCCGAATAATTACGACTTCGCCAGGGGCTTGGCCCTGAGCAGCCACTCGTCTTCATCGTCGGTGGCGGCGGTGGAGCAGTCCGGAAGGAGAGTCCTTCCCTTCTTGGACCTTTCGGCCTCCCCGGTTGGGGCGGCCTTCCTTTTCTTGTCTCCCCCGGCTGGAGGGGGAGAATCTTCATCTTCCTTCTCCTCGTTTTCACGGGAGGAATGCGTCTCGGTGTCATCAGACGATGAGTCCGATATCACCTAGCGCCGGGAACTCTTTCGGGTTCCCTTGGCCTTCTTCTTGGTCTTCTCCGGCACCTCATAAGGGGCCGGAGTCCGCATCTCCGTCAGGAGAGCGTCTGCAATGTCTTCAGGCAGAGGGGCCAGACAGTTAATCTGCTCCCATGTCTCCACCCAGTCCTGTCAAAGGCATGGGAGCTCAGACCTCGCACATGGTTAAGCTATGGGAAATAAATATCCTACCAGATGTACATAACTTACCGAATTCGCAGGGCGCTTCGCGCTTAGCCCGCGGTCCTCGGTAAGAGAAGGAGGGACCTCGGCGCCCTTGAATAGCACCCTCCAGACGTCCTTATGCGGCGTGTCGAAGAGCTCGTGTAGAGTCTGGTGCTGGGCCGGGTCGAACTCCCATAAGTTGAAATCCCATTGTTGACACAGGAGGATCCGACAGAAGAGCATGACCTGGACTATGTTGACAAGCTTGAGTTTCATGCTTATCATGTTCCGGATACACTTCTGGAGTCCGTCCAGATCCACCGATGAACCCCAGGACAGGCCCTTCTCCTTCCAGGAAGTGAGCCGCATGGGGATTCCGGATCGAAACTCAGGGGCCGCCACCTAGTTCGTGTCGCGCGGCTCAGTGATGTAGAACCACCCCGATTGCCACCCCTTTATGGTCTCCACGAAGGAGCCCTCGAGCCATATAACATTGGGCATTTTGCCCACCATGGCTCTGCCGCATTCCGCTTGTTGGCCGCCCACCACCTTCGGCTTGATATTGAAGGTCTTCAGCCACAGGCCGAAGTGGGGCCGAATGCGGAGGAAAGCCTCGCACACGACGATGAACGCTGAGATGTTGAGGATGAAATTCGGGGCCAGATCATGAAAGTCCAGCCCTTAATAGAACATGAGGCCGCGGACGAATGGATGGAGGGGAAACCCCAGTCCGCAGACGAAGTGGGGGAGGAAAACCACCCTTTCGTGAGGTTCCAGGGTAGGGACGACCTGCCTCGCGGCTGGCAGCCGGTGCGCGATATCCGCGGCAAAGTATCAGGCCCCATGCAGTTTTTTGATGTGCCCCTCCGTGACGGAGGAGGCCATCCACTTGCCTCCCGCTCCGGACTTGTTTGGAGAGAGTCGAGGAGAAGGATGTGGACTTGGGCGTTGGAGCTCGAGTGCGCGAGAATGGATGAGCAAGGAGGAAGAAGGCGTGGGTGGAAAAAGGTGAGACCTTATCCCTTTATAAGGGCGGACGAAACTATGCCCCCACACTAGCCTGGTAAAACTCACCTATCCCCCAAGCGCCGTAATTGGTGGCGCGGTTGGGTTACCCACGCCCGTATTGATGAGAATCTCGTAATAAGGGGAACACGATCTCTGCTTCGACAAGACGTGTCAAAAAACCGCCTCGCGTTATGTGCAGGGCTGGTTAAAGAAAAACGGTTCGAATAATTACCGAGCAATGGCGTGATGTCATGCTGCCAAAACATGTCAGCGGATTAGATTTGTGAAAATATTATTCTCTCTACAGAGGTATGTGGAACTTATTTTGCAGGGTCGGACACTATCCTTGTATTCAAACTCTTCTATGGTGTATTCGGAGGAGGAACCTGCCTTGCAATGCCGAAGACAACACTGCGCGTCGGACTCATCGTCATTGAAGCCTGGTTTAGGGGCTACTGAGGGAGTCCTGGATTAGGGGGTCTTCGGACAGCCGGACTATATCCTTTGGCCGGACTGTTGGACTATGAAGATACAAGATTGAAGACTTCGTCCCGTGTACGGATGGGACTCTCCTTAGCGTGGAAGGCAAGCTAGGCAATACGGATATGTATATCTCCTCCTTTGTAACCGACCTTGTGTAATCCTAGCCCCCTCCGGTGTCTATATAAACCGGAGGGTTTTAGTCTGTAGGACAACATACAATCATACCATAGGCTACCTTCTAGGGTTTAGCCTCCCCGATCTCGTGGTAGATCAACTCTTGTACTACTCATATTATCAAGAATAATCAAGCAGGACGTAGGGTTTTACCTCCATCAAGAGGGCCCCAACCTGGGTAAAACATCGTGTCCCCTGCCTCCTGTTACCATCCGCCTTAGACGCACAGTTCGGGAACCCCTACCCGAGATCCGCCGGTTTTGACACCGACGGTCCCCATTGTAATTTGTGTCAAATTTTGATCATAAATTTAACTAATGAAATGTTAGTGCATGTCACATGCACTACTCCTTCCGTCTAGGTGAGTAAGTAATCTTAGAGCAAGGTTAATAGTAAAGCCTGCTGCCGGCTCTATAGTAGAGCCATGTCACCTGTAGCTTGTATTTGAAAAAGTTCATACAGTAGAATGGCTGTAGTGTTGGCTATACATTTAATGCATGCATGCTATGCTAGGCAAAGGAAAGTGACAGGATTGGTTGGGGGGAGCTGAACGCCGGCCGTAGCGCTCGCATGGGCTACATGCAGGCTCCTTTTCCTCGTTGCTTGTGCTATCCCGGCAACTCGCGAAGCGCCCGCTTGGTCCTTTCTTCTCACTTCTCTCTCCTCCAGCTATGATTTTGCTGATGTGGAAGATGTTATAGCCTGCTGACTAGTCTCTATTGTACTTGCTCTTAGGCTGTGCACCGTGACCAAGGAGGAGGAGAAAATGAGAAACGTTAATGTTTATTTGCTAATTAATAGTATTGCATGCAATAAACTAACCACTACATGTCGTGTTTGATATCTCAAGTCATTAAAAGCATGCACCCTCTTTATCTCTTATTGGTTGATATGTCAAGAAACAAGAAACGAGGTAGAAGTTAATGCATCGCGCCTAAGTGTTTTGGGATTATTTGGTTTTCGTAAGATGACTTACACACCTAGACGGAGGGATTACAATGGTGAGGAATAAACCAGTTAAATCTTTGGTCAAAATTTAGCACAAATTACAATGGTGAGGAATAAACCAGGACGGAGTAGTAGTTTATAAGCCCAAATAAATGAGTGAGGCGCCTTATTGTTACTCCCCATTGTGACTAGTCTTGTGGGAAAAGCTGGGGAAGCCGCCAAAAGAACTGGCCCTAGGAGTAGTAGCTAGGGATCGAGTGTGCGAGATGAACCGGAGAAAGTAAATGTAGAGAGATGAAATGCAAAAAAGACGGAGGGATGTGATGGTTGCTTGTCCGTTTATTTTACCAGGCCACTTATTACTGGGAGTGGTTGGGTTTTGTGATATGACGACTTTACTTCCGCGCCACGAGCGAGGTGAGAGGTGAGACTCCCGTGCAGCGCTGCCCTCTACACTTGTACTACATCGGTTGTGGTTTATTAGTCCCCCATTGAATTTGACTAAAGATTTAACTGACAAATGTTAGTGCATGTCAACAAAAACTATATCATTGGATTCGTATTTGAACATAGTTTTGAATCATATAATTTTAGGTGACATGCATCAGCATTTATCGTACTATATATAATGTTAGTTCAATTTTTGGTCGTACTAATCTATAGTAGTAAGGTGCCCGTGCGCTGCACCGAAGAGTGAAATGCATTGATCGGGGACTTGTTTATTTTGACAAAGGATGTGGGGGTCATCTCATGTGTAACGGGTATCGATAGGTTTCTTCGGATATGATTTCATCTCTAGAGCTCACAAACATCCGGGTGAAATAGATAAAAGGTATCTTTTGCAAACAAAAGCATTCAACTGTTCAACCTGCATCCAAAACTTGTGAAGAAATAACACTTATTGTGCTTTACAAGAAATGATCTTTTCTATACTATCTATACTACTACTACTATATAGTATACGAGTCCTGGATTGCACCTAGAGCATCAATCCTAGCCACTCATCTCTTAAATCTAACGGCTGATATTGGAGGGATTCGCAGTGAACAGTGCCTGCAGCTGAATCTACTTGGTTCTGGAACCATCGCTGCACCGTGTCATACCTTCCTGAAAAGAAGACCTGTGCCTCCTCTACTATGCTGCAATTGTCAGGTTGTGATGAGTAAAAAAAGAGTTGGTTGTGAGCCGATGTGAGATGGTCTGGAGGAGAAACTAAAGTTGAAGTAAACAATTTGTGGGTTCCACCACGTACTTTTTTTATATTCTTCAAAAATTTCTGGATGACCGCAGGCAGTAGTTGCATTTTGTACTACCAATTAGTAAATTTCTAAACTCTATTTCGTGTGCATCAACAATATTTTTTTTGCTCGGAATTCATTTTTCAAAGTATTTTTTGGTGGAATCACACCATACTGTTAAGATGTGCATTGCACGTGCATACACACTAGTAAGAATTAGTTTTTGAGTATCGATTGCTATACATGTTGGCTACAGATGACATGGCACTTTCTTATAGTCAAGAGTTGGCTATACTATTAAGTAATATTAACCATGCCCTTATACACCTAGATGGAGGGATTAAATTGGGATGACTTGCAAGCGGGTAGAGGAGATGTAAGAAATGGTTCATCGTAAGTCTTTCACCAGTACTGTAGTAAAAATTCATACATGGAAGATTCTAGACTAAACCATAAACGGATACACTTTTATTCATGCGCGATACTCCAATAGAGCAAGATCCTGCATGGAAGTCTCCACATGCTTAGACAGCGGATTACATTGAGCGAAGACTAATGATCAACATTTAACTTGATAATGCATATGTCCAGGTGAACCTCCTTGGAGTCCCCATGCACCGCGTCGGCGGGTAAAGGATGCCATGGGTTTTCCAAGTCCACATTGGTGGGATAGTCCCAGCTCCCCAGAGTCCAAGTCCGTTCGATGAGGCCAGTGTCACCGCCCACGCGACTCGGAGGGGTAGTAACACTGACCACGCACGCGTACATCGGCCTCATGTCAGTGTTAGCGTCAGCGGCGTCGCCCCTGACGCACATTACAGAGACGGGGCAGCGGCCTGCGCGGGCCTCGCCGGTGCCCACGATCAAGAGGAAGACGCTATCGTCCTTCTCCAAGACTAGCAGGCGGCGGTGATCCTCCAACGACTCCGGCATGGTGAACGGGTAGCACGTCTTGTACTTGATGTTCTCCGCCAAGGGCCAGCAGTGACCGCTGCACGCATCCATGAGGTGATGCACCATGTCCGCCGGCGAGCCACAAAATGGCATCGGGCACTCATAGCAGTGGACGAAGGGCTCCTTGGAGGCATCGACCATGCCGTCCATGAAACGGGAGTGGCTGTAGGGGACGTTGCGCCAGTTGAATATATGAGCAAGTTACTATGAGATTTAATCCGAATAAGCACAAAATAAATCATGACGGCTATAACAGAGATGAAACTAATCATGTGGACTAGCATAGTAGTAGGATACAGAGTAGAAACATGAATTCTACCACGATTTCGAACAAGAAGGACAGAAACACATACGGTGCAACGGGAGCAGCACCATTGGCGTTGAGGTTGTCGCCCATGTCCAAACACCACGTAGACACGGGGCCTGTTTGGATACTCTAACTCAGTTAGAGGTTAGAGTTAGATTCTAACCTTGAACTAGCTCTGAACTAACTCTAACCAAAAAGATGTTTGGATGGAAGGGTTAGATGGAGCGCAGATACGGCGAGGCACCTTCATGGGCGGTGCGAGAGGGAGGGAGGAAGAGGACCAGACGCCTTCATGGCCTTTGAGCACAGTTCGTAGTCGTTCCACGCTTGGGCATTGAAGTTTGTAACTATTTTAGATTAGAATATACTACTCCTCCGGTGCTAGTAGTAGAGCAGAGTCCTACTCTACTACTCTACTCAAGCAAGTTAGGGCATAGCACTGTAGGGAGTACCAGTACTGTGATCACTCAAGCAAGTTGTCTGGCATCGACATGACCCTACGCTGCTGGTATGTGTCTCGTAAGTCAAGCGGCATGATGTAGTCATCATCACCTGTCCACTTCCCGCAGCACATATTCGCTTCTCCATTTGTCCGCACATAATCTCGTCCAATCTTCCATCCCCGCTAAGGCGCCTCCCCCTCTCGTCCGAAACCCGAGCATTAACAATGGCAGAACCGAGCAGCGTCCGCCGAAAGAGTGGCTGGAATTCGCTCCCCATAGAGGTAATCAAGCTCATTGTTTCGCATGTGGACAATCTCAGTACCATGCAAGGATCATGATGGCAGCGCGGTTTCGTTCATCAGGCAAAACTGTGTGTACACAGTGTACCATGCGTCTCTGCATGCACCATACCCTGATATGCGTCGCCACGCTCTGCAGCCCAAAGTAGGAGAGAGGGTCGCAAGTATCAGACTTCGACCTGCTGGCTGGAGTTTCCCCCGTCAGACATCCATCTGGTTCAAGCCGTCAGCCAATCTCCATAGCTTAATAAATAGTAACGCCTAACTGAGCCAGTTAGTTAGATGCGTACACTTGGTGTAGTAGGATCTTTATTTAGTTTGATGCATACACTTATTCTTTTTTGTAGCCCTTTTGTAATGATGGCTGATGTTTGGTTTGGAAGAGAGAGCTGCGTCTTCACTCTTCTGGCCTACTTACTGCTTCTGTTGCACCCCTAGCCCGGGTTGTTGTTGCTGCTGCTGTTTTCAATGTACAATCAGTAGTATATTTCGTCTATTGGTTGAATAAATGTGTTGTTAGAATGACAAACACAATGTTTTGGAAGTCGTTGCACGGTTCGATCCTTTAGTGCCCTGTATCGTATGTAGCGCATACTATTTTTCGTACGGAACACATTTTCCACTTGTTGATAACATGCAACCCACTGATGAAGGCCCAATAGAGAAGCTCATAATTAAGTGGAAGGGAGGCTCTCACATGAATCCGGCCCAGGTACATGCTCATGGTCCCCTAAACATAAATAAGTAAATAAATAAATAAATAAATAAATAAATAAAGCTAAATGCTCATGCACCAGTTCTTTGGGAAAATAGGTAGCCCAGTATTTCTTTTTGAAAAATACCCAAGCTAGGCGTATTTGTTTTCTCCGAATTACCGGGCTGCAAATCTTTCAAGACGAGGAGGGATGCATTCCGGCCTGGCTTAAGAGTATGGTCAATGTCTGTTAAAAGTAATATCAAAAGGGGTTGAAAATTCCAAAAAAATTATAGCAAATGGGATATAAGTTTCTTTTTTGTTTTTGTTCTTCACTAATATCTTATATGTATTTCATTGGATTTAACATGACATAGTACTAATTTATTTTTAAATTTGTTTTAGTATGGCTATTAATTTTTGGATTAAGAATATTTCGTTCCCCAGCAAAAATTTGCGAATTTTCAAAATTTCCCACATATTTAGTTAATTTTTTGACCCTGGTACTGACCAAAAAATGGTCAGCAATTCCAAAAATGGAAAACAGGCTGCAATAAATTCCATATGAATTAGAAAATGAGTAAAAATTATAAAAATAATAGCAAATGGGTTGTACACGCCACATATTTTGAGGCTGACTTGTTTACGCAAGGCTTTATCAGTGAACACACGATTCTAGCAACAGTGACTGTTGGATGTCCATCCAACGGCCGACGTGCTTCTTCAATCTCTGATCTTCCTGCTCCAGCCGCCTAAACTAGCGCCGGCGGGACTGCATGCTCCCTCCTCTTGTGGCCCGCTGTGATGCCGTGCAGGCTTCCCCGGCCCACCCTACTCCCTCCGCTGGCCTGGCCGCACGCAATCAACTGCCTCCTTATTACGTGAAAAAAATATTCCTCCCACTGACATCTGGGGCGCACCGGTTGGGAGGCTGAAATGTGGGCCTACTAAGTTGATGCATATGCAGGGCTTATCAACTTAGTCAGCAAACGATTCTAGCAGCAGTAACCGCTGGATTTGAATCGAACAGTCCTGCTGCTTCTTCAATCGCTGCTTTTCTTGCACCAGCCGCCCAAACCAGCGCCGGGGAGACCGCCTGCTCCTGCCTCCAGTGGCCGGCTGTGCTGTCGTTGAGGCCTCATCTCCCCCTACTACTCCCACCGCTAGCCAGGCCCTGCGGCGACGGCAGCCTCACACCGCAGCCGAACCAGTGAACCCTCGTACTCCTCTCCACGTGGGCATCCACTGTCGCGTCTTCCCCGGCTCTACGTCGTCCCCTTCCTAGGTCTCGCCGTCGTCCACCGCCTTGGTGCTCTCGGCGTGGCGTGGTCAACGACATTCCATCGGAAGAGTATCGTACGTGGAGAGGCTGACAGCTGGGTCCACGGCCACCGGCCAGTTTTTTTGTGATTTGCCAAGTAAGTCGCTTTGTCAGGCCTGTTGGGCTGCAAATCTTTCAAGACGAGGAGAGCTTTCATTCAGCTGGCCGAGAAAATGGCCCATCAGTAATCAGAAATGGGCTATACATTTTTAAAACACATCAAACCGACAATTAGTTTCAAATATCTTTTTTTCATTTTGAGATTTTAAATTACATTAATTTTTGTGCGTGGAGAATTTGTTGGATTTTATATTGATATACATTTATTTTTTAAATCAGTTTGAATGTGAGTCGAAATTTCGGGATTAAAAACAGTTCGGACCGCACCGAAATATGCAAAATTTCGTATAATTTTTTAACCATGGCCACAATATGGGCTGTAATGCTAACAAAAAGAATATGGGCTCCATAAAAAACCGTAATAATTAGCAAATGGGCTGTAAATTATTAGAAATAATGGCAGATGGGTTGTATGCTATTTTCCACAGATTTGAGGCTTTTCTAAAAAAAGGTTGACGCACAAGCAGTGACTGTTGGACGGCCATCCAACGGCCGTCGTGCTTCTTCAATCTCTTCTCTTCCTGCTCCAGCCGCTCAAACAAACGCCGGTGGGACTGCCTGCTCCCTCCTCCCCGCGGTCAGCTCTGCTGCCACGCAGGCCTCACCGCCCCATCGTACTCCCATCGCTGGCCTAGCCATCCCTCCACTCACCCACACCTGTTGTTATTCTCCGCGACGATAGACGAACCAGTAAACCCTCGTACAGTCGTACTCCCCTCCGCGTGGGAAACAACTGTCGGGTCTTCCCTGCCTCCATGTCGTTCCCTTCCTAGGCCTCGCCGTCGTCCACCGCCCTGGTGCTCTCGGCGCGGCCTGGTCAACATGGTCAATGACCGACATGCATCTGAAGTGGACTGTATGTGGACAGGCCGACAGCTGGGTCCACGGCCGCACACAAGGAAATGCCTCCTTATTATGCGCAAAATAATGATTCCTCCACCTGACATCAGGGACCCACCAAAAGGGCCTCTGTATTTCACGAAAAAAACGTTACCGCCGCTGACATCTCGGACCCACCAGCTATATCTTCGCACGCAAGGAAGTGCCTCCTTATTACGCACAAAATAATGAATACTCCCCCTGTTAGCTGGGACCCAGTATAGCGGCAGGCTGACTTGTGGGCCTACTAAGTTGACGGGGACGGAGGGCTTTGTCAACTTAGTCAATATGCACGATTCTAGCTCCAGTGACCGTACGATGTCCATCCAACAGCCGTAGTGCTTCTTTAACCTCTGGTCTTCTTGCTCCAGCCGCCCAAACCAGTGCCGGTCGTGCCTCGTGCTCCTGCCTCCCGTGGCCGGCTGTGATGCGGCAGAGGCCTCACCGCCCCCTACTACTCCCACCGATGGCCAGGCCATCCCTTTACTCACCCACACCCCCTGTTATTCTGCGGCGACGACAGCCTCACACCGCAGCGAACCAGTGAACCCTCGTACTCCTCTACGCGCGGGCATCCACTGTCGCGTCTTCCCTGGCTCCGCATCGTCCCCTTCCTAGGCCTCGCCGTCGTCTACCGCCCTGGTGCTCTCGGCGCGGCATGGTCAACATGGCCAAGGAACGGCTTCCATCGGGCGTGGACTATACGTGGAGAGGCTGACAACTGGGTCCACGGCCGCAACAAGGAAGTGCCTCCTTATTACATGCAAAATAATTATTCCTCCACCTGACAGCGGGGACCCACCGGACAGGCCACTGTATTTCGTGAAAAAAACGTTTGCCCCTGACTGCTGGGACACACCAGCTACATCTTCGCACGCAAGGAAGTGTGTCTGGACAAAAAAAACGATTCGCCCCCCTGACTGCTGGGACCCACCAACTACATCTTTGCAGGCAAGGAAGTGCCTGACAGTCGGGACCCACCTGGTCGAAGCATACGTAACGTTGTCATTCTGGTCATGAACGTGTACGTACATATATACTGGTGGATGTAGAGGCGCGCATGTGTCGTAGTAGAGGCGCGCACGTAGCATGTACACGTACGTACAGTGGCCAGGGTGCAAGAAAGAAAATACGGCCACGTATGTGTACATACGGGCAGGGTCTCGAACGCCTACTCGCGCATACGTACGGCTAGGGCTCGTGTACATGGCTGGGTCGGAACGGAGAAACATCGTCGTCATCGTGTTCATGGGTAGGCAACGGGATGCGTCGTGTTCATCGGGAGGTAACGGAATGCGTCGTGTTCATCGAGAGGCAATGGAACGCGTGGGAGCCAACCGGCTGGGTCGGAACGGAATGCGTGGTCGTGTTCATCGGGAGGGCTTGGACGGAATAGGCGATGGAAACGATGCCTGAACGGGGTCCTGTTGATCGGGAGGGGTCTGGCGTACCACAAAACGGAGGAAACGGACCTCCTACGGTCGAAACAGGGGTCCTGTTGATCGGGAGGGGTGTGGCGTACCGCAAAATGGACGAAACCGACCTCCTACGGTCGAAACGGGGGTCCTGTTCATCGAGAGGGGTGTGGCGTACCGCAAAACGGACGAAACGGACTTGTGTTGGAGCGCTACGGTCGAAACAGGGGTCTTGTTCATCGGGAGGGGTGTGGCGTACCGCAAAACGGGACTCCACGGGATACTGTTCATCTCCACCGTCGACCTCCTCCAGCCTCCACGGGCTCCTGTTCATCCAGCCTCCACCGCGCGCTACTCCACCGGCTACTGTTCAACCACCCCTCCACGGGCACCCCTCCACCGTCTACTGTTCATTCAGCCCTCCACACCATGGGGTCCTATTCAACCACCCCTCCACGGGCACCCCTCCACCGTCTACTGTTCATCCAGCCCTCCACCACACCACGGGGTCCTGTTCATCCAGAGGCAACGCCACCACTCACTGTTCATCCACCCCCCTGCAACGCTCACTGTTCATCCCAGAGGCAGCATCGACCGGCTTCAGTTAGCAGCAGTAGCGAAGTAATCGCTCGATCAGGTTCAGTTAACAGCCATCTATCGATCGCTCGGGTTCAGTAACGCGTAGCTTGTAGTGCAACCGCTCAGATTCAGTTAGAGCCCAACCCCTCGCTCGGGTTCAGTTAGAGCCAACGCCTCGCACACACGTGAGTATGTGTACGAGAGAAACGCGCATCGCTCGGCCCCCGACCTCCCACCGTAATCGGGAACTCCCCGAAATTTTCCTCGCCCTCGCTTCTACCATGGTTTTTTCCGTCATGGACGGCCCAAAGAATGTCATGCAGCTGCGTCTTCGGCCCGCCCAGTATGAAAAGCCCATTTTCTGTCATGATTTTTTGTCATAGAAGTAGGAGCCCACCACATCTATGATGATACCGGTTTTGTCACAATTATCGTCATAGAAGTGTCATATGTATGACATATTTTTTTTCATTCGGCCCAAAATGTCACGGATGTGTCTTTTTAGTGTGACGCGGGAGGATGCACGAGCGTGGAGGCGGCTAGGTCGATGGAGATGCGGGAAGTGGGCTCGCGAGATATTTTGCCAGTCCATCTCCTCTCTCCAACCGTAGGCGGAGGTGAGGCACGCAGGACGCGCACACGATGCATCGGTCAGCCAGGGGGTCCACGCGAACATGCCCCAGCCAACCTAGCGCAGTCCGCACAACCAACCAACATGACGCAGTCCATGCAGCGGACGAGTGGGACCAGCAGCAGGACCGGCCAACCTGTCATCACAATAGAAGAGACACTGGTGCATAAGCCAGGTACACATGCACCGGCTGAGCCCTGCGCAGCTGCTCCCATAACGCACGACGCAGGCGCAGGGGACGAGGCAAGCAACGTGCTTGCGAGCGGCGGCCCCAAGCACGTTTGACCCGAGAGAAACATCATGGGACGTGCAGCCAGTTCAACCGACGAGCGGGGCCAGCAGCAGTACAGGTCCACCCGTCATCGGTCCAGCGTAGGTGCGGGCACAAAAACCAGGTATATATGTGTCGGCCGAGCAGCGCATAACCTGCGCAGCACCCATGACACGGCCTTCGCACGCACGTGGCGCGACAGGAGAGGCTGCCCCGCGCACCAAAGAAACCGGCACCCAGCCAATCAAACCGAGCGCGAGCCCCACAAGTCATCCCCCGCCCAGAATCTACCGCAGGTCAAAACGCAGAGGTCAATTCCCAGCTAAGATCAAACGGACAGGAATGAGAAAATGACTGCATTGACCAGGATTGAACGACTATCGAAGGAAGAAATCGGGCGAGCGCCCTGGGAGCGAGTTGCCCAGCCTCATTATTGTTTTAAATTGCTCTATGTGCTTCACTTAAATTTTTTGATCTATGGAATTGCTCTAGTGCTCCACTTACATCTTTTTGAGCATGGTGTGCTTTATTATTTTTGAATAAATGCTCTCATGCTTCACTTAGATTTATTTGAGAGTTTGTAGAGTTTTTAAAGAAATTCTCTCATGCTTCACTTATATTATTTTGAGAGAAGAAAAGTTGTATGATCATGTTCTTCACTTAGATTTATTTGATCTATCAAAAGCAACATATGAAATTGGTCCCAAAGTGATAGATATTCAAGAGGGATATAATAAAAACTTTCATGAAGATCATCAGACAAAATAACTTGATTCTTTGTAATAGTTTTGTGATATGTGAGTCACGTTGATGAGTAATTATGGTTTAGTAAGAATATTGATGTTAAGGTTTGTGATTCCCTATGCAAGCACGGAAGTCAAGAGTTATGCAATGAAATTACATCCTACTTGTGGTGCATTATTCGGTGTTAGTTATGCTTAATACTCGCTTATGAGATTTTCTGTTTCTTGGTTGCATGCTTCTCAATCTTTTGCTAACCTTCACTTGTACTAAGTATGATTACTACTTGTGCATCCAAAATCCTTAAACCCAGTTTTTCCATATGAGTTCACTATACCTACCTATATGTGGTATTTCCGTGCCGTTCTAAGCAAATTTGTATGTGCCATCTCTAATTTTCAAAATAAACTTCCTTTGCATGCTCGTACTGCTCATGAAACGGTAGGGGGTGGCTGATATTTTTCCATGCTAGATGTGTTATTCTCAAGATGAGTGTTTATTCACTTGTCATTGCATGATAGTACGACAAAAGTATTAGGGATGCCCAGTCCCGAAATGAAAAATAAATTTACTTTATGTTGTCAAATAATAAATTCCTTGGAAAGTGTTGGTATGGACAGTACACGTCGATTCGGTTAGCCGTGGAATGTGAAAGTATGGTGGAAAAAGGAATAAACTTTATTTTCTGTTTGGGAATCGCATATGATATATCTAACATGGAAATTATTGGGAATTACTCAATCGTTTTCATTGACAGGAAAGGCATGCCACCCAAAATGTTTTATCTCTATCTTTTTCGCATTGAGCTCTGGCACCTCTACAAATCCCTACTTCCCTCTGCGAAGGGCCTTTCTATTTACTTTATGCAATTTTTATTTTTATTTGAGTCTCCATATTCTCTTATAAAGCACAACTAAGGAGCACTATGGTCGTACTTGAGCATTGGGTGTAGCTAATATGCGAGCGTGTTTCATGAATGGATCAATGATTGAGCATAATGGGCTAGGGATAACTTGCTTTAGTGTTGATATTTTGAAAGACATGGTTTGTTTTTGATATGCTTGAGTATTGGAATCTTCATGTCAAAACTAGACTATTTCTTTGAATCATATAAAAGTCCAAATGTCCTTCCTACCAAAGAAAAGAATATGTGATGAACATGATAGGCGGCATTTCACATCAAAAATAATGTTTTTATCATTTACCTACTCGGGGACGAGCAGGAATTAAGCTTGGGGATGCTGATACGTCTCCAACGTATAATTTTTGATTGTTCCATGTTGTTATATTATCATTCTTGGATGTTTTACAATAATTTTATAGCAACTTTATATCATTTTTTGGGACTAACCTATTGACATAGTGCCCAACCAGTTGCTGTTTTTTGCTTGTTTTTTACTTCACAAAAAATCAATACCAAACAGAGTACAAATGCAGCAAAACTTCTTGGAGATTTTTTTGGACCAGAAGACACAAGATGGGCCAAACTACCAGAGTGGGGCTCCGAGGGGAGCACAACCCACCTGGGCGCGCCCTGGTGGGTTGTGCCCACCTCGGACGCCTCCTGCACCGCCTCTTTGCTCTATAAATACCCCGAAAATCCAAAAACCCTAGGGGAGTCGATGAAACACAATTTCAGCCGTCGCAAGTTCTAGAAACCACAAATCCAATATAGACACCATCATAGAGGGGTTCATCATCCCCATTGGTGCCTCTCCGATGATGCGTGAGTAGTTCATTGTAGACCTACGAGTCTGTAGTTAGTAGCTAGATGGCTTTCTCTCCTCTCTTTTGATTCTCGATACAATGGTCTCTTGGAGATCTATTTGATGTAACTCTTTTTGCGGTGTGTTTGTTGGGATCCGATGAACTTTGAGTTTATGATCAGATCTATTTTATCCATAAAAGTTATTTGAGTTTTGATCTCTTATATGCATGATTGCTTATAGCCTCGTATTTCTTCTTCGAAACTTTGGTTTAGTTAGGCCGACTAGATCGATTTTTCTTGCCATGGAAAGAGGTGCTTTGTGATGGATTCGGTCTTACGGTGCTCAATCCTAGTGACAGAAGGGGACATGACACGTATGTATCATTGCTATCAAGGATAATAAGATGGGGTCTATTCCTACATGAATAGATCTTATCTACATCATGCCATTGTTCTTATTGCATTACTTCGTTCCTCCATGAACTTAATACACTAGATGCATGCTGGATAGCGGTCGATGTGTGGAGTAATAGTAGTAGATGCAGGCAGGAGTCGGTCTACTAATCTTGGACGCAATGCCTACATAATGATCATTGCCTGGATATCGTCATAATTATTTAAAGTTCTATCAATTGCCCAACAGTAATTTGTTTACCCTTTGTATGCTATTTTTCTCGAGAGAAGCCACTAGTGAAATCTACGCACCCCCGTGTCTATTCTTTATCATATTTGCCTTTGAGGTCCATTTTTACTTGCTTTTATTTTCAGATCTATTAATCCAAAAACCCAAAAATACTTTGCTGCACTTTTTTGTTATTTATTTTATTTTGCGTTTCTGCAAGATCTATTTATCCAATCTAGTACAAATTTATCTATCTTTTTACCCGGGAGGGATTGACAACCCCTCTTACACGCCGGGTTGCAAGTATTTGATCTTTGTGTGCAGTTACCATTTACATAGTGTTGTGTGGTTCTTCTACTGGTTCGATAACCTTGGTCTCATCACTAAGGGAAATACCTACCATAGTTGTGCTGCATCATCCCTTCCTCTTTGGGGAAATACTGACGTAGTACAAGCCACATCACCCCCCTTGTGGGCCGGTGCACCTCCCTCCTTGGCCAGTGAGGCCTACCAAGTAGGTATAACCTACCGGTGGCCTCCCGGAACCCCTCCCTACACTCCGATAACTATCCGTTGCATTCTGAAACTCTTTCGGAACGCAAATACCTTCATCCTATATATCAATCTCTACCTCTGGACCATTCCGGAGCTCCTCGTCATGTTCGTGATCTTATCCGGACTCCAAACAACATTTGGTCACCAACATACATAACTCATATAATACTATATCGTCAACGAACGTTAAGCGTGCGGACCCTACGGGTTCGAGAATGATGTAGACATGACCGAGATGCTTATACGGTCAATAACCAACAGCGGGACCTGGATGTCCATATTGGTTCCTACATATTCTAGGGAGATATTTATCAGTCGAACCTTTATGACAACATACGTCGATCCCTTTGTCTCTTGGTATGTTACTTGCCCGAGATTCGATCGTCGGTATCTCCATACCTAGTTCAATCTCGTTACCAGCAAGTCTATTTACGCGTTCTGTAATACATCATCTTGTAACTAACTCCTTAGTTACTTTGATTGCCATCTTCTTGTGATGCTATATTACTGAGAGGTCCCAGAGATACCTCTCCATCATAAGGAGTGACAAATCTCAATCTTGATTCACGCAAACTCAACAGACACCTTCAGAGATACCTATAGAGAACCTTTATGGTCACCCTATTACGAAGTGACGTTTGATAGCACACAAGGTCTTCCTCCGGTATCCGGGAGTTGCATGGTCTCATGGTCGAAGGAACATGTATTTGACATTAAGAAAGCAGTAGCAAAAACTGAACAATCATATGCTAAGCTAAAGGATGGATCTTGTCCATCACATCATTCTCCTAATGATGTGATCACATTATCAAATGACAACTCATGTCTATGGTTAGGAAATCTTAACCATGTTTTGATCAACGAGCTAGTCTAGTAGAGGCTCACTAGGTATTTGGTATTTGTTTATGTATTCACACATGTATTTAAGTTTCTGGCCAATACAATTATAGCATGAATAATAAATCTTTATCATGATTAAGGAAATATAATAATGACCACTTTATTATTGCCTCTAGGGCATATTTCCAACAAGTAGAGCCGATGGAAATAGGGGCAGAGTTTTACCCAGGTTCAAACCCTCCCGGAAGAGGTAATACCCTACTTCTTCTTGTGTCTCTTGCCGGTGTAGGGGTTACAAGTATCGAGGTATTGAGCAATAACTCTAGGATTCTTTATCTATTCAACTATCCCTGACCTGGCTTATATGGGCACCGAGGTTTAGGGCTACATGTTTAAGTTGGTTGGAGAAGTCCTCCTCATTGTCGGTAATCTCGTTGTACGCGGGCTAATCAGCCCATGGCGTAAGCGACCTAGGGGGGCCCGGGCCGGCCTACTCAAGCCGACTTCCGGTGAAGTGAGGCACCGCAGGAACATAACACCGTCAATCTCCATCGGCATCATGACATGGCCCCACCGCTAATGCATCGTAGGCTTGCATGGCGGTGTCCTGCCCCGAGTGAAACCATTAGGAGGCCCATCTACAACGAGACATGGACCATATTGTAGCTATATTATAGAAAGGCCCATACAAAGCGGACACCCGCTCCACACTATAGTTATATATAGTGCTTATTAATAAGGGAAACGCTATGTCGCGAAAGTTTCTTGGGAGCGCTTTCCCAACGGATGCTCCAAATTTGCCATGTCATACGTAGTTGGCATGGCAACTTCAGTAAATTTGCCATGATAGAAGACAAAAAAGTTGCCATATAGCGCAAAAAACAAAACATAGATAAATTGCCATGTCGTGTAGAGAAATCGCCATCTGTTCGACCTTGATTCAATGGCTTTGACGGTGTTCCCTGGGAGCCCTAAAATCTTACGTTCGCTCGGTGTTGGGGTCCATTAATAATGACATATGTAGCAAACTATTAATTAAGAAAAATTGGAATGTCTTTTTTTTAGTGACACATGTAAAGGATAACGGTAGCCCTCCCATTAACTACTTAATTTTCATTTATGAATTTCATAGTAATAGAAACTCATGTCCTACGGAGCTAGAATTTAGAACTTAATATCCTCTTGCCTAACTAATAGGCAAAGAAGAAAGACTGATGAAAGATTGTGCCTTTTTTGTTTGAACAAAAGGGCCATTATTCTAGTCGAACTACTTATGCACGTTCGCAACTCGAAAACTATGAGGTGTGTTGGGGCATAAAATCCATTTACAGTAAATAATATATTTTCTACTGAAGCGAAAATAATTGCAGATAACTCAAGTTTGTTTACAGAGTTCAAATTTGATAAAAATGCGAGCTGTGTGAATTAAAAAAGTTAGACACATTGGCATATGAGATAATGTCATTCCGGCTCTCCAATTTTTCCCCACAAAAAAAAATTTGTTGGCACATGAGTTACTCAAATCTACAGACCATTTGTTGGGAGATTTTCAAAACCTTCAACTCACATTTCAGATTTGCTAAAATAAAGAGAGCATCCGAGTGCAGAAAATCTACTCTCATTCGCATCTTGCTTATGTTGTGTCGCTAACCCGTATACTCTATCTGTTCCAAAATATTTCACATATTGGTTTTGTTTGAAGTCAAATTTATATTAAAAAGGATGAAAATCAATATACTACAATAAAAAATACAATTTGATGGATTTACTGTTGTTGGTTTGGTATTTCAAATGTTGATTTTTTTGATATAAACATCGTCAAACTTCACAAAATTTGACTGAAGGCAAAATTACTATGTGAAGTGTTTAGAAACGGTGGAATCTCTACAAAGACTTATATTTAGAAACAGAGGAAATACTTTACTATTCATTTTTTCAAAACAGCAATATTTGCAACTCAAAAGAATCCAAACTCGACTAGAGAGGAGGGCCGAGGAGAGCCCGTCGATCCCATTCACCCTCCTCTGGCTGGCATTCCCGATCCAAGGCGAGCCAATCCTTCCCACCCAGGCAGCCGTCACCGTCAAGTAACGGCCCCCCACCCTCCTCCTCGTCCCGGCTCCTTCTGGGGGAGGCCGCCTCCGCCCCCCGCCCCGGCTCCTTCTGCGCCCACCGTCGCCTTTAACTCCCCCCTCCTCCGTTACCGTCTCCCCCCTTCCCACCTCCCCCACCCGCCGCTCATCAACATTCAACAGGAATTCGATTTGATTTCGATTGTTTGATTGCAACTCTGCTCTGCTGCGGGAGAGGCCTCCACCACGCTCTCGCCGGGGCAGCTGTTCTTCGATTTTAGGGTTTGCGAAGCCCTTGGATTTCGCGTAGGTACGTGGCTCTCCTCGGGCCGGATCTCGAATCCGTGGGATTTCTCATTAGATTCGGGTTTGGAATGCGAGATTGATTGATTGGTTGATGTGGTTTTTTTCCCGTGTGATTTGCAGGGAGAGCCTCCTCCCGGCCGTGTGATGGACGCGAGGGAGATGTGAAGCCTGGCTGTTAACTGATGCTCGTGGAGAGATTCGGAGGAGAGGAGCGCGCGGTGAGGAGGCGGTGGAGGCGGAAGCGCCGGAGAGTTGGGCACCAGCGCAGCCACGGACGACGCGCAGCCGCCGGGGGTCGAGGCCTGGAACAGGGCTGCTCCGCCCCTGACGGCCGCCGCCGCCGCCGCCTCCATGGGGGAGTCGCTGCTCACCGCGCTCTCCATGGACACCGCCACGGCCCACCACCCGCACCAGGGCCCCTCCACCTTCCTCTCCATGGACACTGCCTCCCACGACGAGTTCGACCTCTTCCTCCCGCCGCCAGGCCCCTTCCAGCGCTGCCTCCATGCCGCCGCAGCCGCCCCCCCTGACATCAACCTCCCCCTCGCCGCCGACCCGTCTCCTCCCCCTCCGGCCCTGCAGACCACCACCCTCCATGAGTCCAACGTCGACATGCTAGATGTTGGCCTCGGCTGCCCGCAGCTCTATGACTCGGACTCGCCTGCTGCTGCCGCCGCGACCTCCGCCCCGGTGTCCACCACAACAACTGTCCATGTGTCTCACACCAAGAGCTCCGGTTCCAGCGCCGCGCGCAAGTGCGTGAAGCGGAACGATAGCATCTGGGGTGCATGGTTCTTCTTCACCCACTACTTCAAGCCGGTCATGTCGGCTGATAAGGGCGGCAAGACGAAGGCACCCGCTGCTGCCGGGAATGGTAATAGTGCCACACTGGATGCTTTCCTGGTGCAGCATGACATGGAGAACATGTACATGTGGGTGTTTAAGGATCGGCCGGAGAATGCCCTGGGGAAGATGCAGCTGAGGAGCTTCATGAATGGTCACTCGCGCCTCGGGGAGCCACAGTTTCCTTTCAGCGCAGACAAAGGGTTTGTGCGCTCACACCGGATGCAGCGTAAGCACTACCGGGGGTTGTCAAACCCGCAGTGCCTTCATGGGATTGAGATCGTGCGGGCACCAAACTTAGTGGGTGTTCCTGAGGCCGATATGAAGAGGTGGTTCGAGCTCACCGGGAGAGATGCCAATTTCTCCGTTCCCACTGAGGCGGATGATTTTGAATCATGGAGGAATCTGCCGACCACGGAATTTGAGCTCGAGAGGCCTGCAACTGCTGCTCCAGCAAAGAGCACCTCACATGGCCATCACAAGAAGGTGCTGAATGGTTCTGGCCTTAACCTGTCGACACATGCATCAAAACATGGTTCTGGGGATGGTATGGACATCTCAGCTGTCTGCCACAAACGTAGGAAGGATTCCTCCCCCTCTGCCATGGAAGAGGATTGCAGCAATTCAAATTCAGACAAGGTTCAGGATATGGATGTGAGCCACACTTTTGAGCCATCATGGACAAATGACTTCACCGGTGTGATGCGTCATGCTTCTGGGCCAGTAACTGCCGCAAAAACAATATATGAAGATAGCAAGGGCTACTTGATCATCATTAGCCTGCCATTTGCTGATATACAGAAGGTGAAGGTTACCTGGAAGAACACTCTTACGAATGGCGTCGTTAAGATATCATGCACTAGCGTGGGACGGATGCCATTCTTGAAGCGACATGATCGGACCTTCAAGTTGACGGATCCTTCACCTGAGCATTGTCCACCAGGGGAGTTCATCCGGGAAGTTCCATTGCCTACCCGGATCCCAGAAGATGCTACTCTGGAAGCATACTGTGATGAATCAGGAACAGGCCTAGAGATTATTGTCCCTAAACACCGTGCTGGACCTGAAGAACATGAAGTCCGTGTGTCCCTGAGGCCTCCCTCATCATGGTGCCAATGAAAACATGTTGAAGGTGTGTGATAGATGTTCATGTAGTAGTTAGAGTGCCCATTATTGTCAGCTGCTCTTGACTGATCCTTTGCTGTCTTGTCTGCTAACCCTCTAGTATGCGGGGAGACAAGGTGTGGATGTTACCATACAACAAATGCAGCTCAGTTTTGCTAATTGTGACGGAGCAGTCCTAGTCGATTGAAGCATTCTGGTAGTTGGAAGTTGGCAGCTGTGGAAATTTAGGGGCATGCTACAGGCCACAAGGAGCATATCTGGATTACTCACTCGCCCTATGTTTTGGTATCGTTGCTGGGAGTACCTTGTGTATTATCTTTTGCTTTTGTGGAATTTTTCTTTGTATGAAAGGTTTGTCGCCTGCTCAATGTGCTTCCATTCCATCTGTGCATTACTCTGGCGAGCAGTCTGTTTAGGCATTTATAGTTAGTTTTCATAGGTTGGTGAGAAGTCTGCTTTGTGGGCGTTCCTGGAAACTTCATCCAGGAAAGGAGTTCATGCAAGTGTTTCTAGGATTTGTCCATGTTTTGTGGGTACTATATTGTTTTTATTAGCATTCAAACGCTTTCCAGAAATTGGTGGGAGGCGAGTGCAATTGTTTCAAGGTACCAGTGTAAACAATCTGTCATCAATATAGATTTTAGTCTTTATCAGTTATGTGCACTGCTGTAGTAATTTGAATTCACTTTCATATGCTTTGGTATTGTGTCCAGTTCAACTTCAACCCCGCCCGAAGTGATCGCAGTGTTTGCAACGCCGAGTTTATCTGCATTTTTCTTTTGCCGAAGTATCTGCAAGGATAGAATTTGCCCCATTTGGAGGCATTTACCTATTCTGGTGTCCTATGTCTCACGCAACACCTTGTTAACAACCAGAGAAATTTTCTCATAACAAAGTGGCAACTGTTTTGATATTAAGTTTTTGCCCTGGGACCTGCCAGCTGCTGCTCACCCTGCATCTTCTTTTGAGAACCTTTCTTTTTCTGGAACCACTCACGATGTGGATGAGTAAATGAGGTACAAGATGCAGGGTGAGCAGCATCCATCGTTGTCATCTTATCTTGCAAGTTGGTGGGTTATAGTTGGTGTGTTCCATGATTTTTCCCTTTTGAGGCGATTCGGTTTCACCACCGATTGGTCTTAAATGACATAGACAGCCAGCACCGGTGTCATTTCCGGTAGGGTTGCATTATACTCCCTCCGTCCCATATCGAGTAATTCCTGGACGCATGGATACGACTGAAGAAAGGCGATGTTTGTTCCTGCGCCGAGGCCTGAGGATCTCTCGCGTATCCACTTGCGATTAGCGTTATCGGCGTTAATCATTTGTTAATCTGACCCTGGTTGACCTGAGAAGGATGGCGTTGCGATGTGGCAACTTGGCGCCGTCGTTTTGTTTTTTGTTTACCTTTTGTGTTGCTGTTGCTGGGCGTGCGTATTTGCTGTTGCTGGGCGTGCGTATGTTTATATGCGCGCCCTCTCTTATCTGCACGTTTCGATAAGCCGGCCTTTCCTCCTCTCAAGGGCCGCTTTATAAGGTGCGCCTCCTCTGCGGTTGCTCCACCCACAGAAGAGCTCCGAGGCCGGGAGTAGGAGGAGTTTTTGATAAGCTCTCAGATTGTTGAGTGCTTATTATTTGGCACGCTGGGCTCCCCTGTAGCAAATAATACATACTCCAGTAATAGCGCTAGTACTACTTTTCCTGGTTGCTGTCTCAATTGGATAAGCTCCTCCTGTTGCTTGTGGAACAACTCGAGTCGTGACTGAGGAAAAGGTGCCCAGGGTCAAATCTTGCAGCACTATGCTGCTATGAATCCGTACCGTGTTAGGCCGTTTCGTGGCCTTATAACCAAATAGTATCCGTAGGGGTAAATTTGGTTTCTGTCACTTTATCGTACGGCCTGTCAGCGCATGGTATCGTACATACATGCAGGCCGTAGCTGTTTCCTCGATGATGTACTCTACTATCCCCCAGGTTCTTATTATACTCCAAACCGCTGGTGCACTGTCGTCGCGGGAGCATGCACCGAGTGCTCATCCCGTCGTGGCATCCCTGTCGAATATACTCTCCACGTTATTGCTCGCCCGGTTTAGGAAATCTTTCTGGGTCTGAACATGCTTTTTTCTTTTAATAATTTTTTTTGAAACGAGGCAAAAGATTTACCAGTTTCATTGAATAAGGAGAAGAGTTTGTTACATCACAGCCCCGGAAAAATGGAAAAGAGGCAAATGTCTACTCTCACGGCATCAAATTATGCAAATGCCTGGCACCTACCAGAGCCCAGGTAGAAGCTTCCTCCTAAATCGTCTGCACGATCACTGCGGCCGGTGCCGCCTTGGTCCTGAACACGCATGCATTTCGCTTCTTCCAAATCTCCCAGCTAACAAGATGGAGGAATGAGGCCAAGGCTTTCCGCGGTTGTGCATTGTTTGGCGAGGACCTCCTCCCACCAAGATCTCACAGTGGCATAGTTCATCCAAAGGGCGATGTCAACATCAAGGTGCAGCCATGCAAGAACCTCCTTTCAAACTCGGATGGAGAAGCGACACTTGAACAAAAGGTGTGTCGTGGATTCTTGAACTTGGTTGTAAAGTGGACAACGGTCGCAGTTTGGCCATCTACAACGTTAAAGTCGGTCCGTCGTCCAGATCCTATTTTGCGTCACCAATCATGCAAAAAATTTGCATTTTAAGGAAGCCCAAACTCTTCAGACAATAGTTTGTAAGTTGGACCGAACGAGGCCAGCGAATTGCGCCAAGTAGGCCGTCTTGGCGGAATAGCACCCATCATTGGAGAGCTTCCATAGGATGGTGTCCGAGACACCAGGCTGTAGGTTGACGGGCAATAGCTTGCTTCATAGAGCGAAAAATTGTTTAAGATGATCCAAAGATAGTCCTGCACTTATATCAATCAAACCGATCCAGTTATCATCTCTGATGGCCAAGGCAACAGTGATGCACCTTTTCCTTGATAGCTTAAATTTTTTTGGGGCGGTGTCTTTGGGGCGGACGGCATCCAACCAAATGGTTTACACGTCAAATGCTCCACGTGTCCGACAGCCCGCAAGTGCGCCGGCTTCTGGGTTCTTTTCACGACACGTCGTCATGTTGGCTCGGAAACGATAGAGCTGGTCAAGTTCTGTGGCGTGGCCTTCGTGTGGATGGACGGATGGATGGATGGATGCGTCGTGGGGTAGCCGGATCGGGACGCCTCTCACCAGCAACATGCCAACAGATTCTTCTGTGTGCGTCAGGACGTAGAGCGGTAGAGGGTTCAGGGGCATGCCAAATATTCAAAGGTCCAGGCAGTGAGAAGATTGCAGAAGCAAAACTGGTAGTGTGTTCAGATGATGGCCGCGTCCAGATTTGTTCAGAAGCTAGGACGGTGACTGCAGATATCTTGGCCAGAAAGATCGCGTATGTTGAGTTTCAATTCAAAGACTAGCAGTTCGCTGAAACTGGAAGAATTTCAGTCATCTCTTTTTAGGCCTTCGGGTCTCCATCTGAGGGAGCTAGTTGCTTGTTCTATTTTTTGGGAGCTCCTATTTGCCGCTCGCTGTGGCAAAGAGTCGAGCTTTCACTCAGGGGCTTCGCCGTGTGGGCCGGCCCGGCTGTAGCGCGCCAGTACTGTAGATAGCACATGTACGTTCCTTTTAATCCTAAAAAAATCTACACTCCTTTTTCCATAGTTTTCTTTAGTATGTTTTTATATTAAAACACATTTTTTTGAAATTTCTGAATATTTTCTAAAAAGTTCTGCACAGATTTTGAAAACGTGAATTTTTTAAAATTCTTGAAAATGAAGACTTTAAAATTCTAAAAATTTATTAGAATAATGATTTATTTCAATGTGAGCATTTCTCTGATCTGTGCATAAGTTTTTGAAAATGAAACATTTTTTGAAATTCTGAACAAAAATTTTAAACACAAATATTCTTAGGAAACACAGTAACATTTTGAATTTTTATTTTGAAAACTTGAACTTTCTGAAATTCTGGATAAAATTTTAAGATAAAAAACAAGGAAATCTGGAAAAAGAACCAACAAAAAAACGATTATAAAAACTGTAGCTTGAACGTTTTCAAAACCGTAAATGAATATTAGCTAATTGGGCCGACCCATCTGCTGGTCGGTTGCTCACTATTCTGTGTGATTGGTGGACAATTCGCTGCGGCGAACCCTATTTGGCGATGCAGGCGCCGGTCATTATTGTTTCTGTTAATCGGTGCCTGCAGCCGCTTTATCTGGGCTCGGCCCATTTCGCGCTCGCCTCCGGTCCAACCCGCATCTCTTTCCTTCGAGTATTCATGGCGCAAAAAATCCGCGAAAGCTGGGACTCCAACCGAAGATTTCCTGGCTCTCATCGCACTGTGGTAACCACCACGCCACACGAATCATTATGCGCTAAGTTTCATCATTTCCTTATCATCTTTTCTTTCGGTTTTTTTTCATTTTTTCATTTTTTCCGTTTTTTGTTTCCGTTTTTCTTTATTCTTTTTTGTATTTTTCCTTCTTCCTCATTTGATGATTTTTTTCGAATGTATCCACATTTTTTTAAATTGATGAACCTTTTAAAATTCTATGAACTTTTTTCTAATTCAATGAACATTTTCAAATTTTATAAACTTTTTTTCAAATGCAATGAACTTTTTTCAAAAGTGATACATTTTTCCTTCATTTTTGTGAACTTTTTTCAAAATCGATGAACTTATTTTCAAAGTCACTGAACATTTTTTCGAAAATGATAAACTTTTTTTCCAAACAGATGATTTTTTTTAAAACGATGAACTTTTTTAAAACTTTTTTCCTAAATCGGTGAACTTTTCTTCAAAAATTATGAACTACTTCTCAAAATCGATGAACGTTTTAAATTCACGATTTATAAAAGAAATAAAAAAACTGAATGAATGCTGGTTCATTCACTGTTAGCCCTATTGAAAACAACTTGTGTCCAGTGGGTGTGGTGGTCAGCTAATGTCGAACCAGCCTTGCGGTACCGCGGGCGATGCGGGTTCGATCCCTGAAGCAGCCACATTTTTTAGCTAGGAAATCCCCAGAATTTTCAGCCACATCTTTTGCGTTTTATAGCGATTTTGTTCCCTGCGCTTTCCCATCGCGGGCCGGCCCAGCAAGGCGCTGCTGCGGACGCCAACTACCTGTTCCGGCGCTTAAGGCAAGCTCCCACGCAACACACTGCAATTAGGAATCTTGTGGGTTTTGTTCCCTGCGCTTTCCCATCACGGACCGGCCCAGCAAGGCGCTGCTGCGGACGCCAGCTACCTTTTCGGGCGTTTAAGGCGCCGAACAGGAGCTCCCACGCAACTCGCAACACACTGCAGCTAGGAAATTCCCAAAATTTTCAGCCACATCTTTTGCGTTTTATAGCGATTTTGTTCCTTGCGCTTTCCCATCGTGGGCCGGCCCAGCAAGGCACTGCTGCGGACGCCAACTACCTGTTCCGGCGCTTAAGGCAAGCTCCCATGCAACACACTGCAATTAGGAATCCTGTGGGTTTTAGTTCCATAGGCCGATTAAGTCATGTATAACTATTGGGCCAAATCTAGCCCATGCTAAACTTTCTCCATTTGATTCAAAGATGGATCGGGTTCCACTATTAATGATAAGATAATATAAATAAAAATGAAACGACACTCAAAAAATATAAACAAAAGTAAAACAACATCGTAGTGCAACTCAAAAACTAAAACAGGCTCAAGAACTAAAAAAAGTAGGAAAACCTAGAGAAAACACAAAGAACCCAGCAGTATATATTACACAAGAGTGGATCTCCATCATTCCAACATTTAATAATCATCCGTATAAAACGACTCTCAATTATCGTCTTCTATTGCTTCGGCATCATCGTCTTCTCTATCTTCATCTTTATCCTTTTTGGGTCTCCTCGCCTCCAGCATGAGTGTGCCTCTCCCCAATCTAGCCTCATTGCTATCATTCATCCCCATTAATTCATTCTGCAAAGCTTCGACTCCTTTCTCCAGCGCTAGTCGATCTCCTTCGTTTTTTAGTCCTGCCCAATCACGCATAAATGACCAATCATAGCAGATCAGTCATGGAGCGAACCAATTTTCCTCAAAGCGGGCTTAGTTACCTAGTTTCCAGGTAACTCAACACACCACAACAGTTCCTACAATGTGTAGGTTCCTGCTTTATGAAATAAAGTTGTGGATCTACCAAAAATATTGTGTAAACTATGCAAGACATCTAAAGAAGAGGTGGTTAATATTCTCAACTTCAGGACAAAAGCGACAGAGAGGGTCCTTAGTCCACTTTCTTTTCAGGATTATCTGTTCTAGCGATTGCATTATGCCATACTGTATTAGCCAGAACCAAATCTTGATTTTTAGAGGAAATTTCGCTTTTCATGGATGTTTAAATGGTCCTCCACAACCCACATCATTGATTTAACTGTGAATTTGTCATTCCTATTCCAAATCCATCTTGGTATATCTTCCTCCCCAGGCACTAGACTAATAGATTGCATCATAATTCTAAATCAACTGGATCATATGGTTAGAATCGAGCCATCTTCTAAATATAAGATTCTAGATGTTCCTAGCCATTTGTTTCACATAGTTAGTTTGTTCAGTACAAATCCCAAAGAGATTGAGAAACTAGTCCTTTAATGAGCCATTACAATCTAATTATCTGTTAAAAAATCAGCCTGCTTACCATCCTTCCCTATCATGATCATGCCCCTGACATAAATTTGCTTGTATTTTAGTAGATCAAACCAGCAGGGGAGTCTCAGTAAATTTAGCCGACGTTGCCATTGCAAAAACCCTTGCCGAGGAGATGGTGCGGAGCCGCCGATAGCACCACGAAAGTCTCCCAAGGCTGGGTAGCAGAACTCGTCTGCCCTTTCATCTGCCTGAATGGAACTAGGGCGCGGGGGAGGGGGTGGATAGCACAGACGATAAGTCAACGCCGCCGTTGGCGAGAGGAGCCAAACCATAGCGCAAGGGAAATTTTTAGCTGAGCAATAGCCAATACAGTCAATTAATGTTTTTTTGCGAGATCAACTTTCGATCTATTCATCTTAAATCATGGTAGTATAACGAACACTAGAAATAATAAAAATTACATCCAGATCCATAGACCACCTAGCGACGACTACAAGCACTGAAGTGAGCCGAAGGCGCGCCGCTGTCATCGCTCCTCCCTCGCCGAAGCCGGGCAAACTTTGTTGTAGTAGACACTCGAGAAGTTGTCGTGCTAAGGACCCGTAGAACCAACGCACCAGAACAGCAACCGCCTCCGATGAAGTGTGTAGATAAGAAGGATCCAACCCGAAGACACACGAACAAAGATGAACTACGAATAGATAAGAGCAAATCCACCAGAGACAGATCCACCGGAGACACACCTCCACACGCCCACCGAGATGCTAGACGCATCACCGGAATGGGGACTAGGCGGGGAGACCTTTATTCCATCTTCAGGGAGTCGCCACCGTCTCGCCTTCCTAAGTAGGACACAAACCCTAACAAATCTTGAAAAAAGATCTAAAAACGAAGCCCTCCCACCGGCAAGGGCCGGGATCCACTCCGTCCCCATGGCCCTAAATGAAGTAAATATGCCCTAGAGGCAATAATAAAGTTATTGTTTATTTCCTCATATCATGATAAATGTTTATTATTCATGCTAGAATTGTATTAACCGGAAGCATGATACATGTGTGAATACATAGACAAACATAGTGTCACTAGTATGCCTCTACTTGACTAGCTCGTTGATCAAAGATGGTTATGTTTCCTAGCCATAGACAAAGAGTTGTCATTTGATTAACAGGATCACATCATTAGGAGAATGATGTGATTGACTTGACCCATTCCGTTAGCTTAGCACTTGATCGTTTAGTTTGTTGCTATTGCTTTCTTCATGACTTATACATGTTCTTATGACTATGAGATTATGCAACTCCTGTTTACCGGAGGAACACTTTGTGTGCTACCAAATGTCACAACGTAACTGGGTGATTATAAAGGTGCTCTACAGGTGTCTCCAAAGGTACTTGTTGGGTTGGCGTATTTCGAGATTAGGATTTGTCACTTCGATTGTTGGAGAGGTATCTCTGGGCCCACTCGGCAATACACATCACTTAAGCCTTGCAAGCATTGCAACTAATGAGTTAGTTGCGGGATGATGTGTTACGGAATGAGTAAAGAGACTTGCCGGTAATGAGATTGAACTAGGTATGGAGATACCGACGATCGAATCTCGGGCAAGTAACATACCGATGACAAAGGGAACACACATATGTTGTTATGCGGTTTGACCGATAACGATCTTCGTAGAATATGTAGGAGCCAATATGAACATCCAGGTTCCGCTATTGGTTATTGACCGGAGACGTGTCTCGGTCATGTCTACATAGTTCTCGAACCCGTAGGGTCCGCACGCTTAAAGTTCGATGACAATTATATTATGAGTTTATGGTTTTTGATGTACCGAAGGTAGTTCGGGGTCCTGGATGTGATCATGGACATGACGAGGAGTCTCGAAATGTTTGAGACATAAAGATCGATGTATTGGACGACTATATTTGGATACCGGAATGGTTCCGGGTGAGATCGGGATAATACCGGAGCACCGGGAGGTTATCGGAACCCCCCGGGAGGTATATGGGCCTTAATGGGCCTTAGTGGAAAGGAGGGGAAAGGAGCAAGGGAGGGGGCACGCCCCCCCAAGCCCAATCCGAATTGGGAGGGGGGGGGGCTTTCCTCCCTCCCTCCTTCCTCTTCCTTCCCTCTCCCTCTCCAAATAGGAAAAGGAGGAGTCCTACTCCCAATGGGAGTAGGACTCCCCCCTTGGGCGCGCCTCCTCCCCTTGGCCGACCCTCTCCTCCCCTCCTTTATATACGGAGGAGAGGGGCACCCCATATATACAACAATTGATCTCTTGGATCTCTTAGCCGTGTGCGGTGCCCCTCCACCATAGTCCAACTCGATAATATCGTAGCGGTGCTTAGGCGAAGCCCTGCGTCGGTAGAACATCATCATCATCACCACGCCGTCGTGCTGACAGAACTCTCCCTCAAAGCTCGGCTGGATCGGAGTTCGAGAGACGTCATCAAGCTGAACGTGTGCTGAACTCGGAGGTGTCGCATGTTCGGTACTTGATCGGTCGGATCGTGAAGACGTACGACTACATCAACCGCGTTGTGCTAACGCTTCCGCTTTCGGTCTACGAGGGTACATGGACAACACTCTCCCCTCTCGTTGCTATGCATCACCATGATCCCGTGCGTGCGTAGGAATTTTTTGAAATTACTACGTTCCCCAACAGTGGCATCCGAGCCTGGTTTTATGCATTGATGTTATATGCACGAGTAGAACACAAGTGAGTTGTGGGCAATACAAGTCATACTACTTACCATCATGTCATACTTTGGTTCGGCAGTATTGTTGGATGAAGCAGTCCGGACCGACATTATGCGTACGCTTACGCGAGACTAGTTCTACCGACGTGCTTTGCACACAGGTGGGTGGCGGGTGTCAGTTTCTCCAACTTTAATTGAACCGAGTATGGCTATGCCCGGTCCTTGAGAAGGTTAAAACATCACTAACTTGACGAACTATCATTGTGGTTTTGATGCGTAGGTAAGAACGGTTCTTGCTCAACCTGTAGCAGCCACGTAAAACTTGCAACAACAAAGTAGAGGACGTCTAACTTGTTTTTGCAGGGCATGTTGTGATGTGATATGGTCAAGACGTGATGATATATAAGTTGTTGTATGAGATGATCATGTTTTGTTGAAGTTATCGGCAATTGGCAGAAGCCTTATGGTTGTCTCTTTATTGCATAAGATGCAAGTGCGAAATAATTGTTTTACTTTATCGTTATGCGATAACAATAGTTGCAAGAGCAATAGTTGGCGAGACGACCATGTGACGACACATTGATATAGATCAAGATGATGGAGATCATGGTGTCATGCCGGTGACGATGGACATCATGATGATGCTTTGGAGATAGAGATCAAAGGCACAAGATGATGATGGCCATATCATGTCACATATTTTGATTGCATGTGATGTTTATCTTTTATACATCTTACTTTGCTTAGTTATGACGGTAGCATTGTAAGATGATCTCTCACTAAATTATCAAGGTATAAGTGTTCTCCCTGAGTATGCACCATTGCGAAAGTTCTTCGTGCTGAGACACCACGTGATGATCGGGTGTGATAGGCTCTATGTTCAAATACAACGGGTGCAAAACAGTTGCACACACGGAATACTTAGGTTAAACTTGACGAGCCTAGCATATGCAGATATGACCTCGGAACACTGAGACCGAAAGGTCGAGCGTGAATCATATAGTAGATATGACCAACATAGTGATGTTCACCATTGAAACTACTCCATCTCACGTGATGATCGGACATGGTTTAGTTGATTTGGATCGCGTGGTCACTTAGAGGATTAGAGGGATGTCTATCTAAGTGGGAGTTCTTAAGTAATATGATTAATTGAACTTTAATTTATCATGAACTTAGTCCTGATAGTATTTAGCATATCTATGTTGTAGATCAATAGCTTGCGTTTAGCTCCCCTGTTTTATTTTTGATATGTTCCTAGAGAAAACTAAGTTGAAGGATGTTAGTAGCAATGATGCGGATTGGATCCGTGATCTGAGGATTATCCTCATTGCTGCACAGAAGAATTATGTCCTTGATGCACCGCTAGGTGACAGACCTATTGCAGGAGCAGATGCAGACGTCATGAACGTTTGGCTAGCTCAATATGATGACTACTTGATAGTTTAGTGCACCATGCTTAACGGCTTAGAATCGGGACTTCAAAGACGTTTTGAACGTCATGGACCATATAAGATGTTCCAGGAGTTGAAGTTAATATTTCAAGCAAATACCCGAGTTGAGAGATATGAAGTCTCCAACATTTCTATAGCTAAAAGATGGAGGAGAATAGCTCAAGCAGTGAGCATGTGCTCAGATTGTTTGGGTACTACAATCGCTTGAATCAAGTGGGAGTTAATCTTCCAGATAAAATAGTGATTGACAGAATTCTCGAGTCACCATCACCAAGTTAGTAGAACTTCATGATGAACTATAGTATGCAAGGGATGACGTAAACGATTCCCGAGCTTTTCATGATGATGGAATCGATGAAGTTAGAAATCAAGAAAGAGCATCAAGTGTTGATGATTAACAAGACCACTAGTTTCAAGAAAAGGGCAAAGGGAAAGAAAGGGAACTTCATGTAGAATGGCAAGCAAGTTGTCACTTCCATGAAGAAGCCCAAAGCTAGACTAAAGCCTGAAACTGAGTGCTTCTACTGCAAAGGAAATGGTCACTGGAAGCGGAAATGCCCTGAATATTTGATGGATAAGAAGGATGGCAAAGTGAACAAGGGTATATTTGATATACAGGTTATTGATGTGTACCTTACTAGTGTTTATAGTAGCCCCTGGGCATTTGATACTTGTTCAATTGCTAAAAATTAGTAACTCGAAACAGGAGTTACAGAATAAACAGAGACTAGTTGAGGGTGAAGTGACGATGTGTGTTGGAAATGGTTCCAAGATTGATATGATCATCATCGCACACTCCCTATACTTTCTGGATTAGTGTTAAACTTAAATAAATGTTATTTGGCGTTTGCGTTGAGCATGAATATGATTTGATCATGTTTATTGCAATACGGTTATTCATTTAAAGTCAGAGAATAATTGTTGTTCTGTTTACATGAATAAAACCTTCGATGGTCATACACCCAATACAATAGTTTGTTGGATCTCGATCGTAGTGATACACATATTCATAATATTGAAGCCAAAATATGCAAAGTTAATAATGATAGTGCAACTTATTTGTGGCACTGCCGTTTAGGTCATATTGGTATAAAGTACATGAAGAAACTCCATGCTGATGGGATTTTGGAATCACTTGATTATGAATCACTTGATGCTTGCGAACCATGCCTTATGGGCAAGATGACTAAAACTCTGTTCTCCGGAACAATGGAGCGAGCAACTGACTTATTGGAAATAATATATACTGATATATGCAGTCCGATGAGTGTTGAGGCTCGCGGCGGGTATCGTTATTTTCTGACCTTCAGAGATGATTTGAGAAGATATGGGTATATCTACTTGATGAAACATAAGTCTGAAACATTTGAAAAGTTCAAAGAACTTCAGAGTGAAGTGGAAAATCATCGTGACAAGAAAATAAAGTTTCTACGATATGATCACAGAGACAAATATTTGAGTTACGAGTTTGGTCTTCAATTAAAACAATGTGGAATAGTTTCAGAAAATCGTGCCACCTGGAACACCACAGCATAATGCTGTGTCCAAACATCATAACTGTACTATTATTGGATATAGTGCAATCTATGATGATTCTTACCGATTAACCACTATAGTTTTGGGGTTATGCATTAGAGATAACTGCATTCACGTTAAAAAGGGCACCATCTAAATCCATTGAGACGACACCGTATGAACTGTGGTTTGGCAAGAAACCAAAGTTGTCGTTTCTTAAAGTTTGGGGTTGCGATGCTTATAAGAAAAAGTTTCATCCTAATAAGTTCAAACCCAAATCGGAGAAATGTGTCTTCATAGGATACCCAAAGGAGACAGTTGGGTACACCTTCTATCACAGATCCGAAGGCAAGACATTCGTTGCTAAGAATGGATCCTTTCTAGAGAAGGAGTTTCTCTCGAAAGAAGTGAGTGGGAGGCAAGTAGAACTTGATGAGATAACTGTACCTGCTCCCTTATTGGAAAGTAGATCATCACAGAAATCTGTTTCTATGACTCCTACACCAATTAGTGAGGAAGCTAATGATGATGATCATGTAACTTCAGATCAAGTTACTACCGAACCTCGTAGGTTAACTAGAGTGAGATCCGCACCAGAGTGGTACGGTAATCCTGTTCTAGAGGTCATGTTAATTGACCATGACAATCGGAGCACTTGATCGTTTAGTTTGTTGCTATTGCTTTCTTCATAACTTATACATGTTCCTATGACTATGAGATTATGCAACTCTCGTCTACCGGAGGAACACTTTGTGTGCTACCAAACGTCACATCGTAACTGGGTGATTATAAAGGTGCTCTACAGGTGTCTCCGAAGGTACTTGTTGGGTTGGCGTATTTCGAGATTAGGATTTGTCACTCCGATTGTCGAAGAGGTATCTCTGGACCCACTCGGTAATACACAACACTTAAGCCTTGCAAGAATTGCAACTAATGAGTTATTTGCGGGATGATGTGTTACGGAACGAGTAAAGAGACTTGCCGGTAACGAGACTGAACTAGGTCTTGAGATACCGACAATCGAATCTCGGGCAAGTGACATACCGATGAGAAAGGGAACAAACATATGTTGTTATGTGGTTTGACTGATAAAGATCTTCGTAGAATATGTAGGAGCCAATATGAACATCCAGGTTCCGCTATTGGTTATTGACCGGAGACGTGTCTCGGTCATGTCTACATAGTTCTCGAACCCGTAGGGTCCGCACGCTTAAAGTTCGATGACAATTATATTATGAGTTTATGGTTTTTGATGTACCGAAGGTAGTTCGGGGTCCCGGATGTGATCATGGACATGACGAGGAGTCTCGAAATGTTCGAGACATAAAGATCGATATATTGGACGAGTATATTTGGATACCGGAATGGTTCCGGGTGAGATCGGGATAATACCGGAGCACCGGGAGGTTATCGAAACCCCCCGGGAGGTATATGGGCCTTAATGGGCTTTAGTGGAAAGGAGGGGAAAGGAGCAAGGGAGGGGAGCCCCCCCGCCCCAAGCCCAATCGAAATTGGGAGGGGGGGCGGCCCCCCATTTCCTTCCTCCCTCCTTCCTCTTCCTTCCCTCTCCCTCTCCAAATAGGGAAAGGAGGAGTCCTACTCCCGCTGGGAGTAGGACTCCCCCCTTGGGCGCGCCTCCTCCCCTTGTCCGACCCTCTCCTTGCCTCCTTTATATATGGAGGAGAGGGGCACCCCATAGATACAACAATTGATCTCTTGGATCTCTTAGCCGTGTGCGGTGCCCCCCTCCACCATAGTCCACCTCGATAATATCGTAGCGGTGCTTAGGCGAAGCCCTGCGTCGGTAGAACATCATCATCGTCACCACACCATCGTGCTGACAGAACTCTCCCTCAAAGCTCGGCTGGATCGGAGTTCGAGGGACGTCATCGAGCTGAACGTGTGCTGAACTCGGAGGTGCCGTACGTTCGGTACTTGATCGGTCGGATAGTGAAGACGTACGACTACATCAACCGCATTGTGCTAACGCTTCCGCTTTCGGTCTATGAGGGTACATGGACAAAACTCTCCCCTCTCGTTGCTATGCATCACCATGATCCCGTGTGTGCGCAGGAATTTTTTTGAAATTACTACGTTCCCCAACACTAAAGCCATGGTAGACGGGGCGGACCGACGCCGGCGCCGGTGGGAGGAAGAGGAACCCTAGTTTTTTTGGGTAGGCGGCGGCTGGGTAGGCGTCTCATGGTCAATTAATGTTAACTAATAGTATTGCAACTTTTACTAGCTTGTGTGTTTCAAGATTCCGCTCCCGCTTCTCATGGATCACATTGACCATTTCAAGACTTCCTATCTTTAGTTTGCTCTCCTGGATAATCATTCGACAATACGAGGGTGATTGTTTGCTACCAATATTTGGCATTGCTAATATTTTGCAAAGAGGTAAATACACCGGTGATGCTTAAACTTACCACCGATGTTCACTTTAGTGCCCGAACTTGCAAAATACATCAAATTGGTTCTATAACTTGGCAAGGAGGTGCAAATATGGTTCAAATATCATATGTATTATGTCCATGGCATTGACGAGGCATTCCAGCATGGCTTGGGGCCCGCTGTCAATGATTGGATTGCAGGAAAGAGGGTGTGTGGCATAGTTTTTTTTGAAAAGCTCCCTGCATTATTTTTTCTTACAAATAGGCCCTTAGGAGAAACAACAAAGGTTGTAAAAAAATGAAAGCTGATTTGCTATGGGTTCGAGCCTGCGGCCTGCTGTTAGCATGCACGAATGGCTAGCCAGTCGACAACTTCAAACTTGATGTAAACTGTAATTCATGGATTCATCTGATTTATATACACTAGATGGAACAACAATAATTAAATGAAAGTGCGTTAAGTCGACTAGAGGGGGGGTGAATAGGCGATTTTTATGAATTCTTCACTGAGGAATTTCAGGGTGAGGAAATTCCTAAGCGAAGAACTACTTGCAGCGGAATAAGTACTCAGATGCAGACATAACATAACATAACCACAGTCATCATGATGAAATAAAAATAAGCACAGAGTACAGAGAGCGTAAACACAGGATAAAACAAGATGAAGATAAAACAGACTGAAGAAATTGAACTGAGGAAAGTGAGAAGGTCTTCAGTCAAAGTCTTCAAACAGATATGAACAGGTACACAACACAGTAATGAGGAAATGGAAGGGTTGAGGAAATAGAACCAGTTAGCTCGGTGAAGACAATGATTTGGTAGACCAGTTCCAATTGCTGTGACAGTCATACATCTGGTTGGAGCGGCTAGGTATTCAAACCCGAGGACACCCAGTTCTGGGCACACAGTCCTCACCGTATTCTCCTTGAGCTAAGGTCACACAGACCTCGCCCAATACTCGTGGTAAGTCTTCAGGTGAATTCCAAACCTTCACAAACTCGGTCGCCCGATGATCCACAATTTCCTCTTGGATGCTCTAGACCATGACGCCTAACCGTCTGAAGGATGCACATTCCTCAAAGGTAACAAGTTGGTTCCACACAGGAACAATCTCTTCAGTGATGCTCAATCACTTTGGGTTTGTAGGTGTTTGGGTTTGGGTTTTTGGTTTTCCCTCACTTGATGATTTTCGCTCAAAGTCCTAGGAGGATGGGATGCTCTCAATGACAAGTGTTAGTTTCTCACGGAGCAGCCAACCAACTAGTGGTTGTAGGGGGCGGCTATTTATAGCCTAGGGAGCAGCCCGCCATGATAAGACATAAATGCCCTTCAATGATATGACCGTTAGGTGGATACGATATTTTGGGATAGCTGGCGCATAGCACAGCAACTGTCGGAAATTTGAGGTTCAAATTTCTCAGGGCTATCATGGAGATCTCCCCCTATATCTTGTAATTCATACACGCATTTAACATAGGATATGAAGAATTTGAAATGCATGATGAAATATGGTGACTGATGTAATTCAGCATGCGTGCATTATCATAACTGAGGAAATAGCATGCAGAAAATCATAGTGAAAGTATCAGACCACCATCAGGTTTAAGATTACAACTCGATCCAGCAAAGTCTTCAAAAAGAATGAGAGTTGTAACTTAGCAAAAAACTCCCATATAAATAGACCCGCTTGAAGACTAACTCAAATCCCCCTTTGTCATCGAGTGACCTAAAGGGATGAAAAGTGAGGACTAACGCCCCTGAAGAATATCATCACTAAGTCGATGGAGGAGCGCCAATATTGTTGGGGTCGGTTGTTGAAGTAGGGCCTACCACAGTGTCGTCCAAATCTTCATTTTCATTAGTATCGCACGAGGAAGAATAAGAGCTGGCCACCAAGTGAGGAACTTTGACCTTATTGAATTTCTTTGAAGGTGGCTGAGACCAGTCAAAGTCCTGCTTGTAGCCCATCTTCTTAAGGTCATATTCACCGTAGAGATGAGTCAGAACAGCCCAGGTGCGATCAAATACTTCATGGAGGTAGTAATGGTTCTTCTTCACTGAATTCTGAGTGATGGTCATGTTTTGAAGAATGGAACCAAACCGACGCTTGACCCATTTGTGGTTGCGATCGACCTTCTGGTGGAGACTAAGGAGAAGCTCACGACTAGTCAACACTCTTGGAGCTGTGCCGTGAGGATTTTGCTTTGAAGCATTGGCGGCAGAGTCATGAGTGGCAGAGTCATCATTGGTGGAGTAAGATGCAGCTTTGCGGAACTAACCATCCAATGGACGAATGCCTTCATCAATAATAGCAGTTGCCTTGCCCTTCTCATCAGATGAGGAAATAGGTCATTTGAAGGCTTCAATGGGCGGCAAGTAACTGACGTGATTCTGCAAATCAGCCTTGTAATTGATTGAATACCTAGACCTAAGGAATCTCATAATCCAAGGAGCGTAAGGCTTCAATTCAAAAGGTGACAAAGCAACATTTGCCAGAGTCCTCATGAAGAATCATGGTAGTTGATTGGAACTCCATGGATGATATTAAAAAGCAAATTCTTCATGATGCCAACGACCTCTTCTTCATTCGAGTCGTGGCCTTTGATGGGACTCAATGTCTTGGTCAGAATGCGATAGACAGTCCGTGGCACATAGATCAATTCCTTCATGAGGAATTTGTTCCTTGGGGATTGACCAGGCTTTAGCGGTTTCATCAGGACTTGCATGTAATGGTCAGTTAGCTCAGGTTCATGATAGATCAGCTGCGCACTTTCAAGGGGAGGACTGACAGGCAGGGCATGAAGCAATTCAGAGGCCGGTGCTTTGAAGTGAGTGTTATCGGTCATCCAGTCCAACACCCAAGAATTCACATCTTCAGCATTTCCTGTGATGTGCAGCGTCGCGTAGAACGGAAGAATTAGTTCTTCATTCTAGTCTAGGATGTCGGTTGAGGGAGTCCTGGACTAAGGGGTCCTCGGGCGTCCGACCTATTGGACATGGGCCGGACTATTGGGCCATGAAGACACAAGATAGAAGACTTTCTCCCATGTCAGGATAGGACTCTCCTTTGTGTGGATGGCAAGCTAGGCGGCCGGATGTACTATTTCCTTTCTATGTAACCGACTTTGTACAAACCTAGTTCCCTCCGGTATCTATATAAACCGGAGGGTTTAGTCCGTAGGGACAATCATAATCACATAGGCTAGACTTCTAGGGTTTTGGCCATTACGATCTCGTGGTAGATCAACTCTTGTAATACTCATATTCATCAAGATCAATCAAGCATGAAGTAGGGTATTACCTCCATAGAGAGGGCCCGAACTTGGGTAAACATTGTGTCCCCTATCTCCTGTTACCATCAACCTCAGACACACAGTTTGGGACCCCCTACCCGAGATCCGCCGGTTTTGACACCGACATTGGTGCTTTCATTGAGAGTTCCACTGTGACGTCGAAGTGAGTTGATGGCTCACCTTGTGATCAAGGACAATATCACCGCTGGAGGAGCTCTGGCCTCAGGTCAAACCCTCCTGCTGGGTGGCTTTATCATGACCACCCGTTCGGCCGGTGAGCCAACGATGACTTCTCGGGTCATCGAAAATCGCCTCTGAATTGACTCCGAATACTCCAAACAGATGGATCCAACGGAATTTGTTGGGGATATTACTATCAGCTGAGACCTGCCCAGGAGGGGCCGGGTCAGCTTCAATGGCAGATTACGCAAGAAGTTCAGTAAACATCCAAGTATGTAGTTTATTAAGTCTTATATAAGGCCCAAAGGCCTGGGGCCGGCTTAAGGCCTGATATTCTAAAATGCCACATGTAAGGAAATACTTGTACAGAAAGACATGTAAAGAAAGTCACTGAGCCGGACACGATTATGAGCCGGCCGGGACTCTATAGGCCACCTGGCGTCAACCCGTGTATATAAGGGGACGACCCGGTGGCGGTTTAGGGCAAGAGACAACAAGTCGATAACCAAGCCGGCGAGTTAAGCCTCTTGGTGATCGAAACCTCAGCAATACCAAACCCAACTAGACATATGCTTTTACCTTCATTGTAAGGGGCTGAACTAGTATAAAACTCCCTCGTGTCCTTTGTCCCGATTAACCCCTTTAAGCTTCCTAGTGCGATGGCCCTACGACTAAGTCCTTGCTCTAGGACATCTGCCGTGACAATTCCACGACAGTTGGCGCCCACCATATGGGGCTAGCGCATGGTGGATTTGAGTTCTTAAAGGGCAACTTCGAAGGGCTCAAGGGATACGCTGTGGGCCGAATGACCAAGAGTTGTTGCGGCAAGATCTACATCGACGACGAAGGCTGGGGCCCCGAGGCCGGCTCAATCGAGTACGGGTACCGGGTCCCCTTCGGCGGAATTCATGTCTTCATTGGCCGGATCGGCGAGTCAGAGCCTGAGCCGGATGTCCACACCGACCTCATCGAAATGGCTCGGCGCGCCGGGTCCACCCATGTTCAATCTGTCGTGAAGCATGCCTTCGTAGGCTGCATCCATGGCGGTGAATTCTCCGAAGGATCAATGGAAGGCGGGGAGACGGCCATCTGCTTTGATACGGCATCATCAACAGGTGAGACGGACTCGTTGTACCAACTGCAAGACGGCTTGCTCGGGGGCTGTTCCGATGGCAGCAGTATTCCGGACCCCCTTGAGCCGCCAAATTGGGCCGGAGTCTTCATGGCAGGGACGCAGCCCGGGCAGAACTCCACCGCAGCGACAACAACTGCCACCGGGTCGGCAGCTGCCGGGTCAGGAGACCCCACGCGCCCCCCGGCTCAGGTTCTCATGGACCTCATGGATAAACTGACGACTCTGTTAACCGCTATGGTAGAGCCGTCGGATAAAGCCCAGCATGACGCGGAAGTGGCATGCGTGCGGGAGGAGATGGTGCAAGCTAAGGAAAATTTGGCTACGAAGGAAACCCGGATGGCGATAGAACGAGCAGCTTCAAGCAGAAACCTTTCGGCTCTCCGTGGATCTTAATGCGTCAAACGAAGTCATGAGGAGGAGGCGTCAGAAAACTCAGTCGCGTCTGCCTCTAACACTGGATCCGAGGAAACTGTTCCATACACCCGGAGCTGGAGGGAGCAACCCGCGGGAGGTAAACCGGGTCGAGACGCCCGGAGCACCAGTTCAGCCACGCACCATGAAGCCGCCGTGCATGAATACAGCTCCTCCTCGTTATATATCAACACCCCCGGGCCACTTCTCCAACCCCATGGAGAACCACATTGCGGCGTCGGCTCGATTGGCAGCTCTCCCGATGGAAGGTGACTCGCCAGCAGCAATTGAAACCCGGAGGGTAAGAGAACTACTTCAGACAGCTTTGGCCCAGCAGGATGCATACTCCTACAGCCGAGACATGATTCATTCAAGTCCTTGCCTGAGCCGGAGCCCGAGTTACAGTAGGCGCATGGAATCTGCAGAAATGTCAAGTAATGCTCAACGTCACAACCGGCCATATAGGTATGAGCCGGTGCGGGCTGGAGCTCTTAACTTGGCAGATCAGGAGAGGATTCGTCAAGAGACGGAACGGGCGGCTCAGATAGCAGCAGAGCAGGTGGCTCACCAAACCTTTCCGGCTTATCCAGCAACCTCGGTTGAGGCAGGGGTGGCTACAAGAACCGGAGGCGTACCTTTCCTGGTCCCAGCCATACGCAATGAGCGGTTGCCCAAGGATTTCAAGGGACCTTGTAAGGTGCCTAACTACATGGCTGACTTACAGCCGAGGGCTTGGATTGAGAGTTATGAGATGGCTATGGAGCTATTGGAGGTTAGTGATGCTGTAATGGCTAAGTATTTTACCATGATGTTGGATGGAAATTACCACCCAACTCCATCGGCTCATGGGAAGAGTTAAAGGCACGGTTCATCCAGAACTTTAAAGACACGTGTAAACAGCCAATGTCGATCGTGGATCTAACCAATTGCAAGCAAGAGGATGGAGAATCTACAACCCATTGGGTGCGCCGGGTCAAGGAGATAATACATTCATCTGATAAGATGGATGCCGGCTCAGCAGTTTTGTTGTTGGAGAAGAATTGCCGTTTTGAGCCTCTGAAGCAGAAGTTGGGGTGGCTTAAACGTGACTATAATGACATGGGAACGTTGATGGCGGCTCTTGTCAAGTTTGCTGATTCTGACACCACCAAAGACCCGACATCTGATGAAGAAAAATCAACGAAGGGAAAGAAGAACGACAAAGGTCACCAGCATAACCCGGCAAATCAAGGAGGTAATAAGCAAAGGCTGATGAGTTTGTTGCTAATACTAATGCGCAGGGTAGTAATCAGCGGCGCAAGGGCAGACAACCCCCTCGATCGGGCGGGTTAGACCCCACCCTTGAGCAGTTGTTGAATGAACCTTGTCCAAAACACGGCACCCGAGAGAAGCCAGCCACCCACTTGTGGAAGGATTGCACGATCATGAAGGCGTTTAAAAATTCAAACGCATTTGATGGGGGTCACGTCCCGTGTGGCGGCCCAGGTGGAGGCGGCTTTCAGGGCCCGGGCGCCGGTTCAAGCGGAGGAGGTTTTCATGGTCAGGGACATCCCGGTCACCAGGGAGGATATAATCAGCAACACAACCAAGGGAATCAACAGCAGCAACAATCCGGCTATCAGAGCAACCCGAAGCAGTTGAGTAGCGGACAGTATCATGTCTTCACTACCAGTTTATGTAAGAGAGACCAGAAACTCCACAAGAGGGCCGTCAATGCCGTTGAACTGGCAATCCCACATTATCTACGTTGGTCGGAGCAGCCTATTGTGTGGAGCAGAGAGGATCACCCGCCCCGGGTTGATAATCCGGGTCACTTGGCTTTGGTAGTGGCACCTCAGGTTGGTGGGTACAAGTTTACTAAGGTACTCATGGATGGGGGCAGCAACATCAACATCCTTTACTATGAGACGTTCCGCCGGATGGGATTGACGGATAAAAATCTTAAACAATCCAACACTGTTTTTCATGGTGTAGTACCCGGTAAGTCGGCATACCCAGTTGGTAAGATCGAGCTGGAGGTAGCCTTTGGAGATGAGTATGACTCCAGGGCAGAAAAATTAACCTTTGAAGTGGTTAAGATCAAAAGCCCATATCATGCTCTGTTTGGGCGACCGGCTTATGCCAAGTTCATGGCTCGGCCGTGTTACGTGTATTTACAGCTCAAGATGCCGGGTCACAAGGGCACCATTACAGTCAATGGGAGCCGGAAGATCGCTTTGGAATGTGAAGAGGGGGATGCTGCCTATGCTGAATCTGTTTGTGCAACAGAGGAGTTGAAATTCTACAAGTGTCGGCGTTCTAGGAATAGGGGTCCCCAGACTTGACTGCGTGCGGCCTGCGGCGTGGCTCGAGGAGGGGCCCAGCATGGTCCATCTTCATCAACACAGACCCAAGACCCTCGCGAGGGGTCAAGCCTCGCGGGGCGAATGACACGGAGCTTCCTCAGGCACGGCCTCATCAGGCTGGCTCGCGAGAAGGCGGAGAGATCAAGACGGGGTACCTCACGAGGTGCTCGTGACGCAAGCCATGACGACCAAGGGTGCCAGGTGGGCGCCAGCCCACGCAGTGTCCTCCTTTCCTCTTTGGTGCAAAGGGAGCAAGCGCAGGCGAGAGCATCAAGCAAAGGCACCCGTTTCGGTGCAACAAGACCAAGACCGGCCCAACGGCAGGAAGGAAGTCATTGTGGAGCCCAAGCCAGCGTCACCGCCAGAGCCTTTGGCAGGCGAGGACCAACTTTAGTCAGGATAAGTGTACCAGATGTTCCCCTTCAAAATGGCCAATTGTTGGCGGCCATCCCGCTCAATATTTGGGAAGAGGCCCAGGGCCTTTGCCTATAAATAGGACTAGCCACCCACAGGGGAGAGGGGATCGAAATCGGAGATCGGATCGAAATCAGAGAGAGAATCGAGAAGAGAGAGAGAGAGAGAGAGAGAGAGAGAGAAGGGCGACTGAACTCCTCCTAGCAGTTCATCCCCCCAGCCAAGAACAGACCCTCGTGAGGCTGTTCTTCCTTGTATTGCTCATCACCATCAGCCCAAGAGGCAATCCACCGTACCACACACTGGAGTAGGGTATTACACCACAACGGTGGCCCGAACCAGTATAAACCCTGTGTCTCTTGTGCTGTTCTTTCCATAGCTTAGATCTTAGCGAGGCGGAGGGGTCCAGGTAGGTAGAAGGCGAAATCTCCGGGCGCACCCTAGTGTTCGAACCTCAAGGGTCTGCCGGAACCTGAAATCCGACATTTGGCGCGCCAGGTAGGGGTGCACCGGAGTTTTCCCTTCCGCCACCGCCACGACCTGCCTCGCGATGAGTAGCGCGTCGCCTGCTCCGGCCGCTGGCGCCAGCATGGGGGCCAGGGGGCTCCGAGCCCTGGCCCCAGCCCTGCAACGGGTACGGTGGCTGGACAAGTTCAAGCCAACGACGCTGCCGCGCTACGGTGGCGCGACTGATCCGCTGGCCTTCTTGCTGGCGTACGAGGAGGCCATCCTCGAAGCTGGAGGTGACGATAGGGTCATGGCCAACTAGCTCCCCATGGCCCTCACCGGCGCTCCGCGCGCATGGCTGCTCCACCTGCCGGCAGCCTCCGTGGCCTCTTGGGAAGAGCTCTGCAGCCTCTTCTCTGCCCACCACGCTACACCAACACCCCCAGTCGTCGCGGCCCTCCTGGGCGGCTCGCAGGCGCCGCCTACAAGTCACCACGTCAAGCCGTTCATCCGCCGGGTCAGCGCCGCTTCCACGCGGCAGGGGGCTCTCCCGGACCGGGCGGCGCCCAAGGCCGGCCTGACCTTCAGCTTGGAGGACCACCCCTCCAACTCGGCCTGCTCGGGTGCGCTCCCCATGCTATGCACCCCCACCATCTGCCAGGTGGCCATCACCAGAACTCTCATCGATGGCGGTGCGGGCCTCAGCGTGCTCTCGGTTGAGGCCTTCAACCTCCTCTGCATACCCCTAGAACGGCTGCAACCCAGCCGGCCCTTCTCAGGCGTTGGGGGCGGATCATCCAGCTCCTTGGGACAGATCCGGCTCCCAGTAACCTTCGGCACCTACAACAACTTCCGCACGGAGCTGGTCGACTTCGACATCGCCCCCATCGGCCTTCCCTACAATGCCATCCTCGGCTACCCAGCGCTGGCCCAGTTCATGGCCGCGACGCACCCGGCGTACAACCTCATGAAGATGCCCGGGAGCAGTGGTGTCCTCACCGTGCATGGGGACACCGGAGACGCGCTGCGAGTGCTCAAGCTCGCCTTCAAGACGGCGGCGCCGGCACAGCCCGCCGACTCGGAGACCCCCGAGCCCAAGGGGGATGCACCCGCCAAGAAGAAACAGTTGTTCACCCAAGACAAGGCAGAAACCAAGCAGATACCCGTTGATGAGGATGGGTCCACCAACGCCACTTTCACCATAGGCGCCAACCTCGAGCCCGAGCAGGAGGAGGCCCTGGTCAGGTTCCTGTGCGCAAACAAGAAGGTATTCGCTTGGGAGCCTGACCAGTTGGCGGGGATCCCTAGGAGCGTAATCGAGCATCACCTCAACGTGTGCCCCAATGTGCGCCCTGTGAAGCAGAAGGCAAGGCGGCAGTCCACAGAAAAGCAGGCCTTCATCGTCCAAGAGACCCACAAACTAGAAGCCGTTGGGGTCATTCGCGAGGTCCGATACCCGGATTGGTTGGCCAACCCTGTCGTTGTGCCAAAGAAGGGAGGGAAGGAGCGCATGTGTGTCGACTTCACCAACCTCAACAAGGCATGCCCGCAAGATCCGTTCCCGCTCCCTCGCATCGACCAGATCGTCGATTCCACCGCAGAATGCGACCTGCTATGCTTCTTGGATGCCTTCTCTGGGTATCACCAGATCAAGATGGCGGTAGAAGACGTCGAAAAGACAGCCTTCCTAACCCCGTGTGGGGTGTACTGCTACACATGCATGCCATTCAGTCTGCATAACACAGGGGCGACCTTTCAGCGGCTGATGCACATCACCTTGGGCCCGCAGCTCGGGAAGAATGTTGAGGCTTACATCGATGACATTGTGGTGAAGTCTTGGGAGGCCAGGACCCTGATACAAGACCTGGAGAAAACCTTCGCGAGCCTCAACGCAGTGAGCCTGCGGCTCAACCCAGAGAAGTGTGTGTTCGGAGTCCCCTCGGGCAAGCTCTTGGGTTTCCTCGTGTCCCACCGAGGCATCGAGGCTAACCCGGAAAAGGTCAAGGCGGTCGAGGACATGAGCCCGCCAAAGACCCTTAGAGAAATGCAGAAGCTCACTGGACACGTGACCGCGCTAGGGCGCTTCATCTCCAAGTTGGGGGAGCGAGCGCTGCCCTTCTTCCAGCTAATGAAGAAAGAGGGGCCCTTTGAATGGACTGAAGAGGCCGACAAGGCGTTCCAGGATCTCAAGAGATACCTAACCAGCCCTCCGGTCATGGTGGCTCCGCGCCCTCGAGAGCCCCTGGTGCTTTACCTCGCCGCCACTCCCTACTCCGCCAGTGCAGCCATGGTGGCGGTTAGGGAGGAGCGTCGAATCAAAACCATAGCAGCAGCGCGGGACAAGGCAAAACAGGAACAAGGAAGGCCCACAGAAACCGCCACCGCGGCTGAGGAGGATCAGCCGCCGCAGAGGAGTGCACCGGAGGCGGAAGAGGCCCCTCTCCCAGATGGCCAGCCTCAGGAGGCCTCATCACCTCAGGAGGCGCCATGGTCTCCGGAGGGTGCCACCAGCACTGACGCACCCAACCTCGTTGAGCACCCAGTGTACTACGTCAGCACGGTGTTGCGGGACGCGAGGGAACGGTACCCCATGCCTCAGAAGCTCCTCCTCGTGCTACTGGTGGCTTCGCGCAAGCTGCGGCACTATTTTCAGGGTCACCCCATCAAGGTCGTCTCGTCATACCCCCTAGAGAGAGTGCTCAGGAGCCCTAACTCAGCTGGAAGGGTCGCTGAGTGGAACATAGAACTACAAGCGTTTCAGCTCGAATTCAGCACGACCAGAGTCATCAAGGGAGCAGCATTAGCGGATTTTGTGGCAGAATGGACGGAGGCACCAGGCCTCAAGGCCGACGAGGATCGGTCCCTCTCCCCGGGAAGCGAGGCGCCAGAAGGCTGGGTCATGTACTTCGATGGGGCGTTCTCCAGGCATGGCGCTGGGGCTGGGGCGGTGCTTATATCGCCCACTCAGGACAAGCTCTACTACGCTGTACAGCTCTGTTTCCAGCAAGGTGAAAAGGTCTCCAACAACATAGCGGAGTATGAAGGTTTAATAGCGGGCTTGAAGGCCGCATCTGCCCTGGGGGTGAAATGCCTCACCATCAATGGCGATTCGCAGCTCCTTGTCAATTTCTCCAACAAGGTGTACAAGCCGAAAGATGACCACATGGAAGCCTACCTTGCGGAGGTCCGCAGGATGGAGAAGCAGTTCTGGGGGTTGGAGTTGCAGCATGTGCCCCGTGGTACCAATCAGGAGGCCGACGACATCGCCAAACGGGCGTCCAGGCGGTTACCTCAGGAGCCTGGCGTCTTCGAGGAGTGGCTCTTCAAGCCCTCAGCCCTGCCGTCATTGTCAAACACGGCTCAGCCTCGAGAGGAGCTCCCCCAGCCACCTGCCTCAGGAGCCCCGGTCCGTGGCCCGGCCTCAGGAGCACGCCTGCTCCTGACGATGGAACCTTAGGAGGGGTTCTGGATCACGGAGCTCCGGAGTTACTTAACACAAGGGACCCTGCCGGAGAAAGAGGAGGAAGCGGAGCATGTGGCACGGCAGGCCACGGCATACTGTATCAAGGATGGAGAGCTCTACCGGAAGCGACCAAATGATGTATCCCTGCGCTGCATCTCCAGGGAGCAAGGAAAGGAACTGCTGGAAGATATACACGGCGGAGGCTGTGGACATCATTCATCATCACGGACCCTCGTCGGCAAGGCGTTCCGCAGTGGGTTTTATTGGCCCACCGCACTCAATGATGCCGTCGAACTGGTGAAAGCTTGTGAGGCCTGCCAGTTCCACGCCAAGCAGATCCATCAGCCGGCAGGAGGCCTGCAGACTATACCCCTTTTGTGGCCATTCGCAGTCTGGGGGCTGGACATCCTGGGCCCGTTTCCTCGGGCGCCAGGGGGCTACCGCTACCTCTACGTCGCCGTGGACAAGTTCACTAAGTGGGCTGAAGTAGAGGCCGTCCGCACCATCCCCGCGGGTTCCGAGGTCAAGTTCATCAGGGGCATCGTGAGCCGGTTCGGGGTGCCGAACCGCATCATCACAGACAACGGTTCACAGTTCACCAATAACCTCTTCAAAACATACTGTGCTAACCTTGGAACGCAGATATGCTACTCTTCGGTGGCGCACCCCCGAAGCAACGACCAGGCTGAGCGAGCCAACGCAGAGGTCTTGAGGGGCCTCAAGACCAGGATGTTCAAGAAGAAGCTGGAGGCCTGCGGCAGAGGTTGGTATGACGAGCTTCAGTCCGTGTTGTGGTCCATCCGCACAACCGCGACCAAGCCGACTGGAGAGACCCCGTTCTTCCTGGTCTACGGAGCCGAAGCAGTCCTCCCTCACGAGGTCAGATGTCGCTCCGCGCGGGTCCTGGTGTTCGACGAGGCGCAGCAAGACGCCATGCGTCATGCTGGGGGAGGAACGTCGCCGAGAAGCCGCGCTGCGAGCGACGAGGTACCAACAAGCGCTGCGACGATATCACTGCCGCAACATCCGCCCCAGAACTCTCGAGGTAGGAGACCTCGTGCTCAGGCGGGTTCTCTCCAGGGAGGGACTGCACAAGCTCTCTCCCATGTGGGAGGGCCCGTTCAAGGTTGTTCATGTTTCCAGGCCCGGCTCCGCGCGCTTGGAGACTCAGGAGGGGGTGCCGATCTAGAACGCATGGAACATCCAGCACCTCCGGAGGTTCTACCCCTAAAAAGGCCCAGAGCCTGTGAAGAAGGCGAATGCTTGTGAAGCTGTCGTGTTTTGGAAAAGGCCCAGAGCCTGTGAAGCTGTCGCGTTTTGGAAAAGGCCCAGAGCCTGTGAAGAAGGCGAATGCCTGTGAAGCTGTCGCATTTTGGAAAAGGCCCAGAGCCTGTGAAGCTGTCGTGTTTTGGAAAAGGCCCGGAGCCTGTGAAGGGAGCAAATGCCCGTGAAGCCTGCTTCCCCCAAGAAAGGCCCGGAGCCTGTGAAGAAGGCCAACGCCTGTGAAGCTCGCCGCCCGTGACACTCTCACGTAATAATGAGTTGGGGCTGTACACGCCCCGGAGTCTCAGGAGCGCCGGCCTCAGGACCTGGGGCTCCCTCCCACGCCTAGTGGCAGCACTTAGCTCCGCGCTGGTGAGAAGACGTCGAAGACTAGATTAGGTGCCGGACGCGACTTTTTCATTTGCTTTCCGCAGTTGGCTTGTTCATTCTCATTCGAAGTTTCATTGAAGCTGTTGCCGTCTTTGGCTTGTGGTTCTTCGACTTTTCACTCTCCTGCCTCGATTTCTCTTATGCAAGGCCTCGCGAGGGGCAGCCGAGCGCCCTCGCGAGTGTTCCTGTCCTAGTCATTCAAAGGTTTCGTGACCTGGGTCCATTACAGGAGCACCCCTCTAGTCCATGCCCCACGGGCACCGCGACACAAACACAGGGCCTAGGTCGGTCGCCCCCCCCACGGCTGGGGCCGGGAACTATCCACGCCCGGGCATGTAGCCGAAAGGCACGATAACGGAAGCAAAGCGATGATTAACAACAATAACCCAAACACGCCCCCGCGGGGCTCCACGCTACTGTCTTTTCACGTAGGAAAAAGGAAAAGAAAGAGCAAATTAGGCGCAGCTCGCCTCACACCGACCTACAGGGAAGACTCGATCTGCCTCCGGGGCTCAGGCAGACTCCCTCTTGCGCTTCACCAAGGCGCGACGGCGGGCAGACACGCTACCACCTCCCAAGCAGGTACGACGGCGTGGAGGCTGACCGCGGCCACCGCTAGAATAGTTGCCGCCTGAAGAAGAACCGGTGAAGCTTGGGGAACCCTGAGCGCCGCCAATCACGCGAGCGTTGTCCTCTCTGTTGGAGTAAATAGCCATGGGTAGCCTAGCCGGCTTCCCCTGGCCCTTCTGAAAAAATTACGAGCCTGTTCAGCTCTCAAGAATCCGAGACATGGGGCCGCCTTCCCCTCGCTGGCTGTCACCCAGGCCGGCTTTCGGAAGGCAGGCCGACTTTAGCCCTCATGAAGAAAGCCATGGGAGGCCGACTCCAAGAAGCCGGCCGTGAGGAGGCCGACTCCAAGAAGCCGGCCGCGAGGAGGCCGACTCCAAGAAGCCGGCTCCTATAAAGCGGTCGAGGCCGTACCCTCAAAGTTTGCATCCACCTAACGGAGATGTGATGGGGTGTGGCTACAGTGGAGCCTGCCACCCCCGAATCCTAGAGCGCGCCTGGCACAGTGCACCGTACGGGTGGCCATGACGCGTCCGGCGCGGCACTGTTGCCACATTGACCCTGATGTCATCCACGACGGGTTACCAGTGCGGCCCACGGGCGGTGGGCCCCTTCGGGCAGAGAGACACCTGAAGGCGGCCTGGCCTCCCCCAGTCGGCCCGAGACGGAGCCGGCTCTCTCCCGCCGGCTTACCACCCCCTCGAAGGAGACGCCCCATTAAGGAGACAAGACATGGTGAGGCTACAGTGATCACCTGCCGGACGGCAGCACTGTAGCCATGCTTACCTCGGCGAAGCCCTCATCACCAAGATTGAGCAACAGTAACCAGCCACCGACAAGGCCCTGGGCAGTGGGGCCTGTCTGTCGACCAGGGAGCCAGCAGCCGGCGGGACCCACCAGCCGGCGGGCCCCAGCAGCCGGCGCAGAAGCCGGAGAGCGAAGACACAGACGGCTGGGCCCCGCGCCCAGCCGGATTACCATTGTACCCCCGGGGGGTAGGCCTATATAAACCCCCCGGGACACCCATGCAAAGGGTTGGACCCCCAGCTAGCTTTAGACACCACATAGGGAGAAGAAGCAAGCTAGCCGTGCCCTTCTTCCTCCTCCCACCAAACAGCTCAAGGAGCATTGTGTAGCTACTTGTCCATCTAGTGATCATGCAAAGACCCCGCAGAGCAGCAGTAGGGGTGTTATCTCCATGGAGAGCCCCGAAGCTGGGTAAGATTCACCGGCGTGCATGCCTTCGCCTCATCCCATTTCCAGGCACCGGCGACGTCTTACTGGCTCCCACAATGATAAGCCACCCGTTGGCATATGTCGCACCTACCACACGACACTCTCCATCATCGTCGGGGCTGGGTTCCCGGCCGCGGTCGTCGTCCTCAGGGCAGCACCCTGTGCGGTGACCATCTTCCCCAAACACCCTCACGTAGAGGGTGGCATCACCGTCAAACTTGAAGTGCAGGGTGCACCGACGGCTCAGGCCACGCGCGCGGGCAAACGTCTGCCAACCGCGGGTCAAGGCCAGGCTCCCGGCTGCGGAGACCTCCAATGAAGCCCATGAGGCCCGGCTGCAGCAGCCATCTGCTTGAAGCCAGAGGCTGTCCGGGAGCTCGTCGAGGAGGAAGCGAGGAAGTTGAAGCTGGGTGCTAGTCGGCTCCGCCGACCACACAACGAACTCCGACAGCACCTCTGCAGCGCGAAAGCGCGGCCTAGGGGAACGTGCGACCGAAGCGCACCCCCCGACCGCAGTAGTCTGCCCGTCATCGTGCTGGAAATCGTCTCCACGGCCGCGGGGAGCTGTCGTGGTGGCCACAGGATGTTTGCGAGGGTGCCCTCGGCCGCGCTTGGGCGGGGGAGAGGCAGGCTCAACCTGGCGAGCCTTCCCTTCTTTGCGGCTGAGAACCTCCTCGACGGGGCCATGAAGAAGAAGGAGAAGCGAGGGGGGATGAACTAGAAGGGCGCGCGCCGATCCGTACTTATAGCCGGCAAGGGCCAACCGTCGGCCCCCATGATCGCAGGTAATCATGGCCCGCTTTGCATGCAGGGACTTGTCCAATCCGCGCAGTTGCCGAGGCGCCGTGGGGGAGTGGAGATGCCCACGTCCAATCAACCGCCACGCGGCGCCCAAGGCCGCAGGCTGTTAGGGCCCGCGGCGCTTCGCTCTTGCCCTTTCTCCTCCCTACACGGCCAAGTCCGGGCGCGCCTTGGGCCCAGGGGCTACTGTTGGCGATCTGGGAACGGGGGTCCCCAGACTTGCCTACCTGCGGCCTGTGGCGTGGCTCGAGGAGGGGCCCAGCATGACCCATCTTCATCAACACAGACCCAAGACCCTTGCGAGGGGTCAAGCCTCGCGGGGCGGACGGCACGGAGCTTCCTCAGGCACGGCCTCATCAGGCTGGCTCGCGAGAAGGCGGAGAGATCAAGGCGGGGTACCTCACGAGGTGCCCGTGATGCAAGCCATGACGACCAAGGGTGACAGGTGGGCGCCAGCCCGCGCAGTGTCCTCCTTTCCTCTTTGGTGCAAAGGGAGCAAGCGCAGGCGAGAGCATCAAGCAAAGGCACCCGTTTCGGTGCAACGAGACCAAGACCGGCCCAACGGCAGGAAGGAAGTCATTGTGGAGCCCAAGCCAGCGTCACCGCCAGAGCCTTTGGCAGGCGAGGACCAACTTTAGTCAGGATAAGTGTACCAGATGTTCCCCTTCAAAATGGCCAATTGTTGGCGCCCTTCCCGCTCAATATTTGGGAAGAGGCCCAGGGCCTTTGCCTATAAATAGGACTAGCCACCCACAGGGGAGAGGGGATCGAAATCGGAGATCGGATCGAAATCAGAGAGAGAATCGAGAAGAGAGAGAGAGAGAAGGGCGACTGAACTCCTCCTAGCAGTTCATCCCCCCAGCCAAGAACAGACCCCCGCGAGGCTGTTCTTCCTTGTATTGCTCATCACCATCAGCCCAAGAGGCAATCCACCACACCACACATTGGAGTAGGGTATTACACCACAACGGTGGCCCGAACCAGTATAAACCATGTGTCTCTTGTGATGTTCTTTCCATAGCTTAGATCTTAGCGAGGCGGAGGGGTGCAGGTAGGTAGAAGGCGAAATCTCCGTGCACACCCCAGTGTTCGAACCTCAATGGTCTGCCGGAACCCGAAATCCGACAACAAGGATCATGTGGACCCGTCGGACATGACGTTATTAAAGAAACCAACAACAGAACATGAGCCAGAGTTAAAGTTCAAATCGGCGGATGACACTAAGATGGTTGACTTTGTGCCTAGCGATTCATCCAAACAGTTCATCATCAGCGCAAACTTGGATCTAAAATAGGAAAGCGCGCTCATCGAGTTCTTCCATGAGAACCGGGACATCTTTGCATGAAAACCTTCAGACATGCCGGGTGTCCCGTGGGAACTCGCTGAGCACACTCTTAATATCGATCCAAAGTTCAAACCGGTCAGATAGTTTCTTCGCCGGTTCAAATAAGAAATGTGCAAGGCCATTGGAGAAGAGGTGGCCCGGCTCTTGGCGGCCGGGTTCATTGTGGAGGTCTTTCACGCAGAATGGTTAGCTAACCCGGTGCTCGTGCTAAAAAAGAATGGCACCTGGCGTATGTGTGTGGATTACACATATTTAAACAAGGCCTGTCCGGCTGATCCTTTTGCTCTTCCCCGTATTGATCAGATCATTGATGCTACGGCGGGTTGCGCATGGTTGAGTTTCTTAGGTGCTTACTCCGGGTATCATCAGATTAAGATGGCAGTCAAGGATCAAGAGAAGACGACATTTATAACTCCTTTTGGGGCTTTCTGCTATGTGTCTATGCCTTTTGGGCTCAAGAGTGCTCAGGCGACTTACCAACGGTGTGTGCAGAATTTTCTTCATGATCAAATTGGGCGCAATGTTCATGCCTATGTGGATGATATAGTAGTAAAGTCCAGGTAAGAGGAAACCTTGGTCACAAACTTGAAAGAGACTTTTGATAATCTTCGGGTTTACAAGATGATGCTTAACCCAGCCAAGTGTGTTTTTGGAGTGCCAGCCGGCAAGCTTTTGAGTTTTCTGGTGTCCAACCGAGGTATTGAAGCTAACCCGGAGAAGATCAAGGCAATTACATCCCTGGCTAAACCAACCTGCGTCAATGATGTTCAACGACTGGCGGGTCGTGTGGCTGCTTTGAGCCGGTTCATAAGCCGGTTAGGGGAAAAGGCTATGCCTCTGTATCAGTTGATGAAGAAAACATATGTGTTTGTTTGGAGCGATGCTGCGAACGCCGCTTTTGAGGATCTGAAGGCGCAATTGGCTGAGCCGCCGGTCCTAGCTGCTCCAATTGAGAAAGAGCCGCTATTGTTATACGTAGCTGCCAACTCACGGGCCGTTAGTGTGGCTATGGTGGTAGAGCGCAAGGAGGCTGGCAAGGAGCATCCGGTTCAGCGGCCGGTTTATTATGTCAGCGAAGTGCTAATTGAGTCTAAGCAACGATATCCATATTGGCAGAAGCTTGTTTATGGGGTGTTCATGGCAAGCCGAGAGCTTAAGCATTACTTTCAGGGACATCCAATCACTGTGGTTAGCTCTTCTCCTTTGGGAGACATTATTCAAAATAGAGAAGCTACAGGGCGAGTTGCCAAGTGGGCAATTGAGCTTGGGTCTCATGGGCTAATGTATGTTCCACACACTGCGATTAAGTCTCAAGCCCTGGTTGACTTCATCAATGACTGGACAGAGATGCAGATGCCAGAAGAAAAGCCGGACAACACATATTGGACTATTCATTTTGATGGGTCCAGGCAATTGGAGGGCTCGGGGGCTGGAGTTGTATTAACTTCCCCACGAGGTGATAAATTTTGTTATGTGTTACGATTGATGTTTCCATGCACTAACAACGCAGTAGAGTATGAAGCATTGCTCCATGGTCTTTGAGTGGCAAAGGAGATGAGCTTGAGCTGGGTCAGATGTCTTGGTGATTCAGATCTAGTGGCTCAGCAGGTGTCTGGCAAGTGGGATTCCAAAGACCCTCTCATGGTGGCTTATCGCCGAGAGGTCGATGCTGTTGCAGGGTATTTTAAAGGTTATCAGGTGGAACACATTGACCGTCGAAAGAACGAAGCAACTGATGCTTTGAGCCGGCTGGGGTCTCAACGTAAGCCGGTACCACCCAACACCTTTTTAGATGTTTTGCATAACCCCTCTGTCAAGTTGCCCACAGAAGAAGATTTAGCTGTTCCTGACCCAGAGGCGCAGTTGGTAGCGGCTCTTCATGTCATCCCAGATTGGACGGTGCCGTTCTTGGCTTACATGACCCGGGGAGGATTGCCAGCGGATGAGACTCTGGCTCGACAGATAGCCCGGCGGTCTAAGTCCATGACGATTTCGGATGGAGAGTTATTTCATCACAGTGTTTCCGGAGCGTTTCAACGGTGTGTTTCCCCCGAAGAAGGTCAAGAAATCCTTCGTGAGATCCATGAAGGCGATTGTGGTCATCACGCCGGGTCAAAATCTTTAGTGGCCAAGGCATTTCGTCATGGTTTTTACTGGTTGACGGCTCACGCTGATGCAGAAGATCTGGTCAGTAGATGTGATGGATGTCAGAAATTTGCACGGCGAGCGCATGTGCTGGCTCAAGAGCTCCGGATGATTCCAATCACTTGGCCATTTGCAGTTTGGGGGCTTGACATGGTGGGACCTTTCAAAAGGTCTAAGGACAAGAAGACACATCTCCTGGTGGCTGTTGATAAGTTCACTAAATGGGTTGAGGCGGAGCCTGTGAGTAAGTATGATGCAGCCATGACAGTTCAGTTCATGAAGGAAAATAATCTTCCGTTTTGGTTTTACGCGCAGTATTATCACAGAAAATGGCACCAATCTATTCCAAGGGGCTATGGAAGAGTTTTGTCAGCGAGAGCACATTCGGCTTGATGTTTCTTCTGTAGCTCATCCTCAATCCAATGGTCAAGCTGAGAGAGCCAATCAGGAAATTCTGAAAGGGCTAAAACCCTGGCTTATGGTTCCTTTACAGCAAACGCCGGGTTGTTGGGTAGAGGAGTTGCCTTCAGTGTTATGGAGCATCAATACTACACCCAACAGGTCTACGGGTTACACACCCTTCTTCATGGTTTATGGGGCAGAAGCAGTATTGCCCAGTGACATCCGTCATGACTCGCCCCGCGTGGCGGCTTATGTTGAAGCTAACAATGAAAAAGCCAGACAGGATGTGCTTGACTTGTTGGATGAAGAAAGAGACTTAGCAGCAGCACGGTCAGCAATCTATCAACAAGACCCGCGTCGTTATCACAGCCGCTAGGTTAAGACCAGGACTTTTCAGGAAGGCGACTTGGTGCTCCGGCTCATCCAAGATCTTTCAGATGCACACAAGTTATCCCCACCTTGGGAAGGACCCTTTGTGGTCAGTAAAAATTTAAACAACGGGTCTTACTACCTCATTGACGTTCGAGAGCATGCAGACTCACGTAAGTCGGAAGAGGAGACCCGCCGGCCGTGGAACATTGCTCAACTTCAGCCATACTATACCTGAGCCACCGGCTCTCATCCTATACATACATTCATCCTGTATATACGATGATAAGCAATAAAGTAAGACCATCGGTCTCTTTTCTTTTCAAAGATTATGCATCTTTATTACTTTTTCACAAATGACTATTAAGGAGCTGATAATATTTGAATCAAGTTTAACCTTTTCTAGTCTGGCTTATGATCGTATTCGAATCTAGCTGTAAATATCATGGTCACTTGGGGGCTTCCTGTTCGAACATAGGTCGTATTCGAACCAAAGAGAACATAGCTGTCGTAACCCTTTTGATCGGCTCAAGGCCAAACTCACTTGGGGGCTTCTTGATCGTATCCGAATAATAGCTTAACCCCTTTTGAGCCGACTTGGATCGTATTTGAATCAGGGTCATTAAAAACCTCTCAAGGTCATTTGGGGGCTTCCTGTTCAAACATAGGTTGTATTCGAACCAAAGAGAACATAGCTGTCATAACCCTTTTGATCGGCTCAAGGCCAAACTCACTTGGGGGCTTCTTGATCGTATCTGAATCATAGCTTAACCCCTTTTGAGCTGAATTAGATCGTATTTGAATCAGGGTCGTTAAAAACCTCTCAAGGTCATTTGGGGGCTTCTTGTTCAAACATAGGTCGTATTCGAACCAAAGAGAACATAGCTGTCGGTACCCTCTTGATCGGCGCAACGCCAAAGCCATTGGGGGCTATGTGGACGTATTCGAACCTTAGCTTAACCCCTTTGGTCCGGTTTACTGATCGTATTCGAATCAGAAACCCCCAATCTTTTAAGTACAGAGTTAAAATTATGTTTGTTATCTGTTGCTTGCCTTTGAGTTTTTGTTGTTTTAATATTACAAATGAGATGGCCTGATTCTCATCGCCGGCTCAATTATTGGACAACACAGCTGCCCGGGTTATCCAAGCCGGTGGTCTAAGGATCCGAAGGTACGAGCTACTGAGATATGATGATTATTGAATGTTCAAGGAGTCTTAACTTTTATATTGAATTCTAAAATTCATCACCCGGGTTATTTAAACCGGCGATCTAAGGATCAACAAGGACAAGGTATGGTTTTTACTTACACGCGCTTATCAGCTGCGTTAACTTCAGAGTTGGTATTAAACCTTATCCTTTATTTATATTTGTCTCTGTTTTTGAGGTAGAAATATGGGCTGTAAATTAGGTGTTTAAGCCCAGTTGATTCTAAACCGCCTTGCCAGGTTTTTTCCTTGTGTTCACAGGAACAGAGTTCAAACATTGCAGAGACAAGCATTAAATGATGCATAAGAAAGTATTAAGCATTGGCATCTGGAAGCACAAATTCATGTAGATGTGTTTTATGCGCGATGGCATAAGCAAACAGGCGGTGTTTTAAACAGCTAAGCTATTACAAGACTTTAATAAGCCCGTGAAGATGATCAATGTCCTTCCCTCGCCGGTTCACCATCTTGAGTCTGTTGGAAGTTGGATTTTGACCAGTCAAAGCCGTTCATGGTGACAAATTCAGCTTCGTCGTCAATAAGGCCGACCGGGTCAATTTCCGGGGCAAATGTATCTTCTCCCACGGGTGGGATCAGATTGGCAACTTTGTATGAAGGGGTGGCCATTTTCTTATTTGCACTGTCAAAACCCGGCTGGTATTTGTCCACGTTGGTGTCATCTCCAAGGCTAGTCGCCTGAGGCCGGACTTCACGGACGCAGGCTATAAAGTCATCTTGATCAAAAGGAGACTCGTCCTCCTTCACGGTAGGATAGCCCCTTGCAACATCCACCGGGTCTAGGTCTGGCACCCAAGCTTTGGAGCGGCTAAGGGCAGTCATTGCACCGGCTCGCGCACAGGAGCATTTTACCTCTTGAAATCTAGCAGGAAGGATGGATAGCTTCTTCAGGACATCGCTAAGCCGGTTGGATCCTTGATTTACTGGAGAGATAGTGGCCAGAGCCCGTTGTGTACCAATGTACAATTGTTGAACCAGGGTGTATACTGCCTTCAGTTTAATCAACGGGTCTTGGCTCAGATTTTTGCTTCACGGACCTGTATATTTTTAACAGAGTCAGTTGGCGGATCATATTCAGGTTTGACGAAAATTATATTCAAGATCAATTCAGACGGCTTACCAAAAATCGCAGCAACCATCTGAGATATCTGGCCCTTCAAATTGTTCAGCTTTGTCGAAATTTCTTTCAGAGCTGTTTCGGCTGTCTCAGCTCGGCGGGTCAGGGGTGTTTTCTCATTCTCCCAAATTTTCTCTTTGGCAGCAAAATTGGTCTTCAAAGTTTCCGTTTCAGAAAGGCTCATTTGCAATTTGGAGGTGGAAGATTTGATTTCTGACTCCTGGCTTACTAGCCGGGTCTTTGCGTCAGTCAATTGGGAGTTCAGTTCAGATAATGCATTCTGTGAAACATTCAAAAAAGTCAAGATTTGGTTTTCAATTCCAATATACATATTCAAAATACAAAGTCCCAAGTACTTTACGAATAAACCACTTGGCACTTGGGGTCTAATGTATGCCAAATCAAATTTTTGTGACTCTACCAGCATATTAGTGAAGGAAATATGCCCTAGAGGCAATAATAAAGTTATTATTTATTTCCTTATATCATGATAAATGTTTATTATTCATGCTAGAATTGTATTAACCGGAAACGTAATACTTGTGTGAATACATAGACAAACAAAGTGTCACTAGTATGCCTCTACTTGACTAGCTCGTTAATCGAAGATGGTTATGTTTCCTAACCATAGACATGAGTTGTCATTTGATTAACAGGATCACATCATTAGGAGAATGATGTGATTGACATGACCATTTGGGCATTTGTTCTGCCGGTTTAGATAAAAGTATTCCCTAAACAGCTCTACGGTGGGCTCTTGCTGAAGATACACCTCACAGAGTACTTGAAAGTTGCAAATGTTGGAAATGGAATTGGGTCCAAGGTCCTCAGGGTGGAGTTTGAAAAAAATGAAGGACCTCTTTGACGAATTTTGAACCGGGCGGTGAGAAGCCACGATTCATGTGGTCAGTGAAGACAATCACTTCTCTGTCTTTTGGATTGGGGCGTTCTTCCTCCGGGTCAGGAGCACGATAATACATGACATTCTTCGAAGGCAGAAACCCAATGATGAAGAACTCCTTTAACCGTTCCTCCGTTATGGACGAAGGGACCCAGTTACAGACCGTGGGTGTCTTTGACGGCATGATGAGCAGAGAGCTGAAAAATAGATAATAATATGCCGGTTCAGCCTACGGTCAGTTATAAAACAAGCAATGGCGGTTTAACTAAGGGCTAATGACATATAAGGAAAAGAGAGCCGGTGCGGTAAACCGCCATGACTATAGATTCTTTCAGAAAGTGGATTTAGCTAAGTATTGGGACAAACAAGTTTCCCAAAGTGATTGGTATTATTTCAGATCAAAAGGCTGTTTCAAAAAGGAAAATATTCTAGACCTAAAAACCTAGTACAGATGAGTTCGTCGATTATAAAGAAGCATCTATATAGGTAAAAGGGATCTACTGATATCAAAAATAAAATGCCAAATAGCTACCGCGCGAGTTATATCTCTTCTTTGGATCAAAAAGAAGTTGCGGAGAAGATCTACAGATGATCCATGGCGAACAGGTGAAGAACACCGAAGAACTTGCAAACCTAGAATAGATCTGGGTGTGTGAGAGAAGAAAACTTACGAGATGCAGGTCTGCCACAAAGAATCGCCGCGTCCTCTGGTCGGACTCAGGGTAATGCAGCGGCCAAGCTTGATGACGACAATGAGAGTCGCGGCGGCGGCGGAGCTCGAGCAGCGACGGAGGTTGCGAGAGGAAGAATATGAGGAAGAAAGGAGAATGGGAAGGACCGGTCGCGTGCCTATTTATAAGGGCAAATGCGAACAGGCGGGCATGAAAATCAAGGAGACCCAATAATAATTATCCAACTGAACAGACGCCTCGATTCTTGGAAGGCATTAAAAAAATGAAAGATCCGTTGTAAGATGACCTCATGAAGGTTTTTTTGTGTTTTCAAAAGATGACGTCACGGCGGGTTACAGAAGTTTTTAGACAGAGGATAGGATTCTGACTAAGTGTTGAAGATTGACAAAGAACAAAGTTCATAGTCAACCTGGGGCCTAATGTTGGGGATATTACTATCAGCTGAGTGTTGGGGAACGTAGCAGAAATTCAAAAATTTTCCTACGTGTCACCAAGATCTATCTATGGAGAGACCAGCAACGAGTAGAAGGAGAGTGCATCTACATACCCTTGTAGATCGCTAAGCGGAAGCGTTCAAGTGAACGGGGTTGATGGAGTCGTACTCGTCGTGATTCAAATCACCGATGATCAAGTGCCAAACGGACGGCACCTCCGCGTTCAACACACGTACAGCCCGGTGACGTCTCCCACGCCTTGATCCAGCAAGGAGAGAGGGAGAGGTTGAGGAAGACTCCATCCAACAGCAGCACAACGGCGTGGTGGTGGTGGAGGAGCGTGGCAATCCCGCAGGGCTTCGCCAAGCACCATGGGAGAGGAGGAGGAGGGAGAGGGGCAGGGCTGCACCAACGAGAGATCAAATCGCGTGTTATGGGCAGCCCCATGCCTCAATATATATAGGGGAAGGGGAGGGCTGCGCCCCCTTTAGGGTTTCCCACCCCAAGGGGCGGCGGCCAGCCTCCAGATGGCATCTGGTGCGGCGGCCAAGAGGGGGGGAGGAGTCCATCCTCCCCAAGGCACCTCGGAGGTGCCTTCCCCCTTGAGGACTCTTCCCTCTAGGGTTCCCTAGGCGCATGGGCCTCTTGGGGCTGGTGCCCTTGGCCCATGTAGGCCAAGGCGCACCCCCCACAGCCCATGTGGCCCCCCGGGGCAGGTGGCCCCACCCGGTGGGCCCCCGGGCCCTTCCGGTGGTCCCGGTACAATACCGATGACCCCGAAACTTGTCCCGATGGCCGAAACAGGACTTCCTATATATAAATCTTTACCTCCGGACCATTCCGGAACTCCTCGTGACGTCCGGGATCTCATCCGGGACTCCGAACAACATTCGGTAACCACATACAAGCTTCCTTTATAACCCTAGCGTCATCGAACCTTAAGTGTGTAGACCCTACGGGTTCGGGAGACATGCAGACATGACCGAGACGTTCTCCAGTCAATAACCAACAGCGGGATCTGGATACCCATGTTGGCTCCCACATGTTCCACGATGATCTCATCGGATGAACCACGATGTCAAGGACTCAATCGATCCCGTATTCAATTCCCTTTGTCTATCGGTATGTTACTTGCCCGAGATTCGATCGTCGGTATACCGATACCTTGTTCAATCTCGTTACCGGCAAGTCACTTTACTCGTTCCGTAACACATCATCCCATGATCAACTCCTTGGTCACATTGCGCATATGATGATGTCCTACCGAGTGGGCCCAGAGATACCTCTCCGTTTACACGGAGTGACAAATCCCAGTCTCGATCCGCATAAAACAATAGATACTTTTGGAGATACCTGTAGTGCACCTTTATAGTCACCCAGTTACGTTGTGACGTTTGATACACCCAAAGCACTCCTACGGTATCCAGGAGTTACATGATCTCATGGTCGAAGGAAGAGATACTTGACATTGGCAAAGCTCTAGCAAATGAACTACACGATCTATTGTGCTAGTCTTAGGATTGGGTCTTGTCCATCACATCATTCTCCTAATGATGTGATCCCGTTATCAACGACATCCAATGTCCATAGCCAGGAAATCATGACTATCTGTTGATCACAACGAGCTAGTCAACTAGAGGCTCACTAGGGACATATTGTGGTCTATGTATTCACACGTGTATTACGATTTCCGGATAATACAGTTATAGCATGAATAAAAGACAATTATCATGAACAAGGAAATATAATAATAATACTTTTATTATTGCCTCTAGGGCATATTTCCAACAGTCTCCCACTTGCACTAGAGTCAATAATCTAGTTCACATCGCCATGTGATTAACACTCATAGGTCACATCGCCATGTGACTAATACCCAAGAGTTTACTAGAGTCAGTAGTCTAGTTCACATCACTATGTGATTAACACTCAATGAGTTTTATGTTTGATCATGTTGCTTGTGAGAGAGGTTTTAGTCAACGGGTCTGAACCTTTCAGATCCGTGTGTGCTTTACAAATCTCTATGTCATCTCCTAGATGCAGCTACCACGCTCTATTTGGAGCTATTCCAAACAACTGTTCTACTTGGAGCTATTCTAAATTATTGCTCCATTATATGTATCCGGTCTCTCTACTCAAAGCTATCCGGATAGGTGTCAAGCTTGCATCGTCGTAACCTTTACGACGAACTCTTTTACCACCTCCATAATCGAGAAAATTCCTTAATCCACTAATTTCTAAGGATAACTTTGACCGCTGTCCTGTGAGCCATTCTTGGATCACTCTTGTACCCCTTGACTGACTCATGGCAAGGCACACTTCAGGTGCGGTACACAGCATAGCATACTGAAGAGCCTACGTCTTAAGCATAGGGGACGACCTTCGTCCTTTCTCTCCATTCTGCCGTGGTCGAGCTTTAAGTCTTAACTTCGTACCTTACAACTCAGGCAAGAACTCCTTCTTTGACTGGTCCATCTTGAACACCTTCAAGATCATGTCAAGGTATGTGCTCATTTGAAAGTATTATCAAGCATTTTGATCTATCCTTATAGATCTTGATGCTCAATGTTCAAGTAGCTTAATCCAGGCTTTCCATTGAAAAACACTTTCAAAATAACCCTATATGCTTTCCAGAAATTCTACGTCATTTCTGATCATCAATATGTCAACAACACATACTCATCAGAAATTCTATAGTGCTCCCACTCACTTCTTTGGAAATACAAGTTTCTCATAAACTTTGTACAAACCCAAAATCTTCGATCATCATCAAAGCATACATTCCAACTCCGAGATGCTCACTCCAGTCCTTAGAAGGATTGCTGGAGCTTTGCATACTTATTAGCATCTTTCGGGATTGACAAAACCTTCCGGTTGTATCACATACAACCTTTCCTCAATAAAATCGTCGAGGAAACAATGTTTTGACATCCTATCCGCAAGATTTCATAAATAATGCAGTAATCGCTAATATAATTCCAACAGACTCTTAGCATCGCTACGAGTGAGAAAATCTCATCGTAGTCAACTCCTTGAACTTGTCGGAAAACATCTTAACGACAAGTCGAGCTTTCTTAATGGTGACATTTACCATCATTGTCCGTCTTCCTTTTGAAATCCATCTGTACTCATTAGCCTTACGACCATCGAGGCGTTCTGCCAAAGTCTACACTTTGTTTTCATACATGGATCCTCTCTCGGATTTTATGGCCTCAAGCCATTTATCGGAATCCGGGCCCACCATCGCTTCTCCATAGCTTGTAGGTTCATTGTTGTCTAGCAACATGACTTCCAAGACAGGATTACCGTACCACTCTAAAGTAGTACGTGTCCTTGTCGTCCTACGAGGTTTGGTAGTGACTTGATCTGAAGTTTCATGATCAATATCATAAGCTTCCACTTCAATTGGTGTAGGTGCCACAGGAACAACTTCCTGTGCCCTGCCACACACTAGTTGAAGAGACGGTTCAATAACCTCATCAAGTCTCCACCATCCTCCCACTCAACTCTTTCGAGAGAAACCTTTCCTCGAGAAAGGACCCGATTCAAGAAACAATCCATATTGCTTTTGGATCTGAATTAGGAGGTATACCCAACTGTTTTGGGTGTCCTATGAAGATGCATTTTATCCGCTTTGGGTTCGAGCTTAATCCTGAAACTTTTTCACATAAGCGTCGCAGCCCCAAACCTTTAAGAAACGACAACTTAGGTTTCTCTAAACCATAATTCATGCGGTGTCATCTCAACGGAATTACGTGGTGCCCTATTTAAAGTGAATGTGGTTGTCTCTAATGCCTAACCCATGAACAATAGTGGTAATTCGATAAGAGACATCATGGTACGCACCATATCCAATAGGGTGCAACTATGATGTTCGGACACACCATCACACTATGGTGTTCCATGCGGTATTAATTGCGAAACAATTTCCACAATGTCTTAATTGTGTGCCAAAACTCGTAACTCAGATATTCATCTCTATGATCATATCATAGACATTTTATCCTCTTGTCACAATGATCTTTTACTTCACTCTGAAATTACTTGAACCATTCAATAATTCAGACTTGTGTTTCATCAAGTAAATATTCTCAACATCTACTCGAATCATCTGTGAAGTAAGAACATAACGATATTCACTGCATGCCTCAGCACTTATTGGACTGCACACATCAAAATGTGTTACTTCCAACAAGTTGCTATCTTGTTCCATCTTATTGAAACTGAGGCTTTTCAGTCATCTTGCCTATGTGGTATGATTTGCATATCTCAAGTGATTCAAAATCAAGTGAGTCCGAACGGTCCATTTGCATGGAGTTTCTTCATGCATATACACCAATAGACATGGTTCGCATGTCTCAAACTTTTCAAAAACGAGTGAGTCCAAAGATCCATCAACATGAAGCTTCTTCATGCGTTTTATACCATTATGACTTATATGGCAGTGCCACAAGGAAGTGGTACTATCATTACTATCTTATATCTTTTGGCATGAAAATGTGTATCACTACGATCGAGATTCAATAAACCATTCAGGTTTAATACTAATCTTGATGGTAGAGGGAGCGTGCGATGTTTGATCACATCAAACATATATCGTCAGCTCACCTTTAGCTAGTCTCCGTTTATTCCGTAGCCTTTTATTTCGAGTTACTAACACTTAGCAACTGAACTGGTATCTTAATACCCTGGTGCTACTAGGAGTACCAACAAAGTACACATTAACATAATGTATATCCAATATACTTCTATCGACCTTGCCAGCCTTCTCATCTACCAAGTATCTAGGGTAATTCCGCTCTAGTGACTGTTCCCCTTATTACAGAAGCACTTAGTCTCGGGTTTGGGTTCAACCTTGGGTTTCTTCACTAGAGCAGCAGCTGAATTGCCGTTTCATGAAGTATCCCTTTGTTCCCTTGCCCTTCTTGAAACTAGTGGTTTCACCAACCATCAACAATTGATGCTCCTTCTTGATTTCTACTTTCGCGGTGTCAAACATCGCGAATACCTCAAGGATCATCATATCTATCCCTGATATGTTATAGTTCATCACGAAGCTCTTGCAGCTTGGTGGCAATGACTTTGGAGAAACATCACTATCTCATCTGGAATATTAACTCCCACTCGATTCAAGTGATTGTTGCACTCAGACAATCTGAGCACAAGCTCAACGATTGAGCTTTTCTCCCTTAGTTTGTAGGCTAAGAAAATTGTCGGAGGTCTTGTACCTCTTGACGTGGGCACGAGCCTGAAATCCCAATTTCATCCCTCGAAACATCTCATATGTTCCGCGACGTTTCGAAAACGTCTTTGGTGCCTCTACTTAAACCATTTAACTGAACTATCACGTAGTTATCAAAACGTGTATGTTCGATGTTCGAAACATCCACAAACGATGTTTGGGGTTCAGCACACTAAGCAGTGCATTAAGGACATAAGCGTTCTAGTGTCCGCATAATCGCTACTGTCATCTTTCAACTATATTTTCTCTAGGAACATAACTAAAACAGTAGAACTATAGCGTGAACTACAACATAATTTGCAAAAGGTCTTTTGACTATGTTCAGGATAATTAAGTTCATCTTACGAACTCCCACTCAGATAGACATCCCTCTGGTCATCTAAGTGATCACATGATCCGAGTCAACTAGGCCGTGTCCGATCATCACGTGAGACGGACTAGTTAACGTCGGTGAACATCTTCATGTTGATCGTATCTACTATACGACTCATGCTCGACCTTTCGGTCTCCGTGTTCCGAGGCCATGTCTGCACATGCTAGGCTCGTCAAGTTAACCCTAAGTGTTTTCGCTGTGTAAAACTGTCTTACACCCGTTGTATGTGAACGTAAGAATCCATCACACCCGATCATCACGTGGTGCTTAGAAGTGACGAACTGTAGCAACGGTGCACAGTTAGGGGAGAACACTTCTTGAAATTTTGTAAGGGATCATCTTATTTACTACCGTCGTCCTAAGTAAACAAGATGCATAAACATGATAAACATCACATGCAATCAAATAGAGTAGTGACATGATATGGCTAATATCATATAGCTCCTTTGATCTTCATCTTCGGGGCTCCATGATCATCTTGTCACCGGCTTGACACCATGATCTCCATCATCGTGTCTTCATGAAGTTGTCACGCCAACGACTACCTCTACTTCTATGACTAACGTTTAGCAATAAAGTAAAGTAGTTTACATGGCGTTCTTCAATGACACGCAGGTCATACAAAAAATAAAGACAACTCCTATGGCTCCTGCCGGTTGTCATACTCATCGACATGCAAGTCGTGAATCCTATTACAAGAACATGATCAATCTCATACATCACATATATCATTCATCACATCCTTTTGGCCATATCACATCACATAGCATACCCTGCAAAAACAAGTTAGACGTCCTCTAATTGTTGTTGCATGTTTTACGTGGCTGCTATGGGTTTCTAGCAAGAACGTTTCTTACCTACGCAAGACCACAACGTGATATGCCAATTGCTATTTACCCTTCGTAAGGACCCTTTTCATGGAATCCGTTCCGACTAAAGTGGGAGAGACTGGCACCCGCTAGCCACCTTATGCACCAAGTGCATGTCAATCGGTGGAACCTGTCTCACGTAAGAGTACGTGTAAGGTCGGTCCGGGCCGCTTCATCCCACAATACCGTCGAAACAAGATTGGACTAGTAACGGTAAGAATATTGAACAACATCAACGCCCACAACTACTTTGTGTTCTACTCGTGCAAAGAATCTACGCAATAGACCTAGCTCATGATGCCACTGTTGGGGAACGTAGCAGAAATTCAAAAATTTTCCTACGTGTCACCAAGATCTATCTATGGAGAGACCAGCAACGAGTAGAAGGAGAGTGCATCTACATACCCTTGTAGATCGCTAAGCGGAAGCGTTCAAGTGAACGGGGTTGATGGAGTCGTACTCGTCGTGATTCAAATCACCGATGATCAAGTGCCAAACGGACGGCACCTCCGCGTTCAACACACGTACAGCCCGGTGACGTCTCCCACGCCTTGATCCAGCAAGGAGAGAGGGAGAGGTTGAGGAAGACTCCATCCAACAGCAGCACAACGGCGTGGTGGTGGTGGAGGAGCGTGGCAATCCCGCAGGGCTTCGCCAAGCACCATGGGAGAGGAGGAGGAGGGAGAGGGGCAGGGCTGCACCAACGAGAGATCAAGTCGCGTGTTATGGGCAGCCCCATGCCTCAATATATATAGGGGAAGGGGAGGGCTGCGCCCCCTTTAGGGTTTCCCACCCCAAGGGGCGGCGGCCAGCCTCCAGATGGCATCTGGTGCGGCGGCCAAGAGGGGGGGAGGAGTCCATCCTCCCCAAGGCACCTCGGAGGTGCCTTCCCCCTTGAGGACTCTTCCCTCTAGGGTTCCCTAGGCGCATGGGCCTCTTGGGGCTGGTGCCCTTGGCCCATGTAGGCCAAGGCGCACCCCCCACAGCCCATGTGGCCCCCCGGGGCAGGTGGCCCCACCCGGTGGGCCCCCGGGACCCTTCCGGTGGTCCCGGTACAATACCGATGACCCCGAAACTTGTCCCGATGGCCGAAACAGGACTTCCTATATATAAATCTTTACCTCCGGACCATTCTGGAACTCCTCGTGACGTCCGGGATCTCATCCGGGACTCCGAACAACATTCGGTAACCACATACAAGCTTCCTTTATAACCCTAGCGTCATCGAACCTTAAGTGTGTAGACCCTACGGGTTCGGGAGACATGCAGACATGACCGAGACGTTCTCCGGTCAATAACCAACAGCGGGATCTGGATACCCATGTTGGCTCCCACATGTTCCACGATGATCTCATTGGATGAACCACGATGTCAAGGACTCAATCGATCCCGTATACAATTCCCTTTGTCTAGCGGTATTTTACTTGCCCGAGATTCGATCGTCGGTATCCAATACCTTGTTCAATCTCGTTACCGGCAAGTCACTTTACTCATTCCGTAACACATCATCCCGTGATCAACTCCTTGGTCACATTGCGCATATGATGATGTCCTACCGAGTGGGCCCAGAGATACCTCTCCGTTTACACGGAGTGACAAATCCCAGTCTCGATCCGCATAAAACAATAGATACTTTCGGAGATACCTGTAGTGCACCTTTATAGTCACCCAGTTACGTTGTGACGTTTGATACACCCAAAGCACTCCTACGGTATCCAGGAGTTACACGATCTCATGGTCAAAGGAAGAGATACTTGACATTGGCAAAGCTCTAGCAAACGAACTACGATCTTTGTGCTATGCTTAGGATTGGGTCTTGTCCATCTCATCATTCTCCTAATGATGTGATCCCGTTATCAACGACATCCAATGTCCATAGCCAGGAAACCATGACTATCTGTTGATCACAACGAGCTAGTCAACTAGAGGCTCACTAGGGACATATTGTGGTCTATGTATTCACACGTGTATTACGATTTCCGGATAATACAGTTATAGCATGAATAAAAGACAATTATCATGAACAAGGAAATATAATAATAATACTTTTATTATTGCCTCTTGGGCATATTTCCAACAGTCTCCCACTTGCACTAGAGTCAATAATCTAGTTCACATCGCCATGTGATTAACACTCACAGGTCACATCGCCATGTGACTAATACCCAAGAGTTTACTAGAGTCAGTAGTCTAGTTCACATCACTATGTGATTAACACTCAATGAGTTTTATGTTTGATCATGTTGCTTGTGAGAGAGGTTTTAGTCAACGGGTCTGAACCTTTCAGATCCGTGTGTGCTTTACAAATCTCTATGTCATCTCCTAGATGCAGCTACCACGCTCTATTTGGAGCTATTCCAAACAACTGTTCTACTTGGAGCTATTCTAAATTATTGCTCCATTATATGTATCCGGTCTCTCTACTCAGAGCTATCCGGATAGGTGTCAAGCTTGCATCGTCGTAACCTTTACGACGAACTCTTTTACCACCTCCATAATCGAGAAAATTCCTTAATCCACTAATTTCTAAGGATAACTTTGACCGCTGTCCTGTGAGCCATTCTTGGATCACTCTTGTACCCCTTGACTGACTCATGGCAAGGCACACTTCAGGTGCGGTACACAGCATAGCATACTGAAGAGCCTACGTCTTAAGCATAGGGGACGACCTTCGTCCTTTCTCTCCATTCTGCCGTGGTCGAGCTTTAAGTCTTAACTTCGTACCTTACAACTCAGGCAAGAACTCCTTCTTTGACTGGTCCATCTTGAACACCTTCAAGATCATGTCAAGGTATGTGCTCATTTGAAAGTATTATCAAGCATTTTGATCTATCCTTATAGATCTTGATGCTCAATGTTCAAGTAGCTTAATCCAGGCTTTCCATTGAAAAACACTTTCAAAATAACCCTATATGCTTTCCAGAAATTCTACGTCATTTCTGATCATCAATATGTCAACAACACATACTCATCAGAAATTCTATAGTGCTCCCACTCACTTCTTTGGAAATACAAGTTTCTCATAAACTTTGTACAAACCCAAAATCTTCGATCATCATCAAAGCATACATTCCAACTCCGAGATGCTCACTCCAGTCCTTAGAAGGATTGCTGGAGCTTTGCATACTTATTAGCATCTTTCGGGATTGACAAAACCTTCCGGTTGTATCACATACAACCTTTCCTCAATAAAATCGTCGAGGAAACAATGTTTTGACATCCTATCTGCAAGATTTCATAAATAATGCAGTAATCGCTAATATAATTCCAACAGACTCTTAGCATCGCTACGAGTGAGAAAATCTCATCGTAGTCAACTCCTTGAACTTGTCGGAAAACATCTTAACGACAAGTCGAGCTTTCTTAAGGGGCCAAACTAGTATAAAACTCTCTTGTGTCCTTTGTCCCGATTAACCGCTTTAAGCTTCCTAGTGCGATGGCCCTACGACTAAGTCCTCGCTCTAGGACATCTGCCGTGACAATTCCATGACAGAATTGTCGTCCTTGAACGAACTCCTGGATCGCATCGCCGCCTTAGGGGTCGCTACAGACTACGATCAGATTGGGCTGAAACCCGATTAGAGAGAAATCAAATCTCCATCGATCACCCACCAGATAGCGATAGTAGAGGAGCAAAGCAACAACTCTCCCTCGATACTAAGGACAAACTATGTTCAGATCTCCGAGTTCGAAGAGCCGGACACTTGTCCGCGGAACGACATACCTTGTCCTCCGAACCCGAAATCAGGCGGTAGACCTGAGAAATCGGCCGATCTCCCGGAGCCTGAACTATTAAGCTCAGAAATTTCTCAAACTTCGGATCCCAAATTGGGTCAGGGTTCGGATTTAAATCCACCCACCCACCTAGATATGCACGACCTCACGTGCATAAAGTAACAGTCTCAGGAAACAGTCCATCACTTTTGGGCTAGATTCCTCCTTGTCAAAGATAAGGTTAAAGATTGCCGTGATGAAGACGCCATCTCAACATTCTGCAATAATTGCACGGACGAAGGAATCCTCAACGCCATCAACCGCCGTCACATATCACACTTCACTAACTTGGCAACCATAGTACGGAAGTTCTGCACAATGGAAAGCACCTGGAAAGCTCAGGGAGCTCATTGGGAACCACTGGTTTCCACTCAACCCCTTGTCCAGACAAAAAGGATGCACCCTCGCGGGACGCTCGACCAAATAGTAAAGAAATCAAAACCCATTACGAGACGCGGAACCGTTCTGGACGGACGGCTCGATAGGCCATGCAAAATACACACAACACCGGATGCCATACCAACCCATAGCCTTAGAGCATGTTGGATACTCCGGCAAGTGGCCAAGAGAAGCGAGGATATCCTCACCAAAAACACCGCGGAGCAACTCCCCTCGGAACACGACGACCATAGAGTATTGATAGTCTTTGAGACTTTCACTTCAAACAATCGGTGCAAGAGAGCACTTCGTGACCTCACCGAAGTCTGCCAAGTCGCAACAATAAATCCTTGGAACGACACGGCCATAACTTTCAACGCCAGTGACGAACCAAAAATCCAGTCAGTCCGGACACCAGCCGCCTTGGTCCTCAGTCCAACTGTGGATGGCTTTCGACTCACCAAAGTTCTCATGGACGGCGGCAGCGGATTGAACCTCATCTATGAGGATACACTCAACAAAATGGAAATAGAAAGAAACCGTATAAAGAAAAGTAGCACGACCTTCCGAGGAATCATTCCCACTCGGGAGGCACGATGCGTGGGAAAAATTACACTTGACATGGTATTCGGCACTCCGGAGAACTATCGGTCCGAAGAGATAAGCTTCCAAGTGGCCCCTTTCAACAGTGGATACCACGCCCTGTTGGGGCGAGACGCATTCACATGCTTTCAAGCCATACCCCATTATGGGTATATGAAGCTCAAGATGCCCGGGCCCAATGGTATTATCACTCTCGCTAGTGATCCGGATATAACCCTCCACGCCGAAAACAAAACAGCATCCTTGGCCCTCGAGGCACTATCTGAGGCCCTTGCGGCCGAAGAGTTAACCGCGCTGCGCTCGACGGTGGATAGGGACGACGTAATCCTTGACAAGCGCTTCAAATCCACCTCCTTCAAACCAGCAGATGAAATAGTCAAATTTGAAGTCCACCCGACGGACCCAAAGAAGATAGCATCCATCAGAGCACAGCTGGACTCAATGGTAGATGCCGCACTACGAGCGTTCCTACGTGAGAACTGGGACATATTCGCCTGGCACCCTTCTGATATGCAGGTTGGCCGAGCACAACCTCAATATATTAAAGGGATATAAGCCGGTCAAGCAAACACTGCGGCGCTTTTCCGAACCTAAACGACAAGCTATGGGGGAGGAGCTAGCCAAGTTGATTGAGGCCGGATTCATCAGAGAAATAAAACACCCAGACCGGCTAGAAAACCTGGTGATGGTGCCAAAGAAGGATAAATCCTGGCGCCTGTGTGTCGATTTCAAAGACCTCAACAAAGCTTGCCCTAAAGATCCCTTCCCCCTCCACCGCATCGATCAGATCATTGATGCTACTGCAGGACACGACTCACTGTGTTTTCTCGACGCATATTCCGGATACCATCAAATTAAAATGAAGGTGTCTGACCAAGCCGCAATGACATTCATTACACCATATGGGCCATTTTGCTTCAACACTATGCCCTTCGGGCTCAAAAATGCCGGAGCCACCTACCAACGCATGATTCAAACATGCCTGGAGAAACAAATCGGCAAGACAGTTGAAGCATATGTGGACGATGTCATCATCAAGACCAATCACGTCGAGTCATTAATAGATGACCTACGCCTCACATTCGACAACCTCCGGACATATGACTTTAAGCTCAATCCAAAAAATGTGTTTTCGGCATTCCCCCGGGAAAACTACTGGGCTTCATTGTTTCCAATAGAGGAATCGAAGCAAATCCAGCCAAAATCCGGGCTTTATCACAATTGGCAACACCAACAGACCTTAAATAGGTCTAAAAACTAGCCGGATGCGTGGCAACTTTAAGCCGCTTCATCTCCCGACTAGGAGAAAAAGCATTGCCACTTTATCGACTTCTGCGATGCACCGACCACTTCGAGTGGACGAATGCGGCAATGGCCAGATTGGAAGAAATAAAGGCTCTTTTAGCAAGCAACCCAATCCTGGCTGCACCAAGCGTCGGCGAACCAATGTTATTATACATCTCTGCAACACACCAGGTGGTGAGTGTAGTACTCGTTGTCGAGCGAGAGGAGGACGGACACAAATTCCCGCTCCAGAAGCCAGTATACTACGTATCCACTGTCCTAACTCCATGCAAATACCGATACCCTCATTATCAAAAGATAGCATACGTGGTCTTCATGGCATCCCGGAAGCTACGACACTATTTTCAAGAGTGCTCGGTCACGGTGGCTTCCGAAGTCCCACTGAATGACATAATAAACAACCCCAATGCCATGGGCCGGATTGCCAAATGGGCCATTGAGGTCCTTCCATTCGACATAACATATAAGCCGCGCCGGGCCATCAAATCCCAAGTACTGGCAGACTTCGTCGCCGAATGGACAGAGGTTGAACTCCCTAAAGAGTACGACACATATTCCAACTGGGTCATGCACTTCGATGGTTCCAAAATGCTGGCGGGCTTAGGAGCGGGCGTTGTCTTAATGTCCCCCACTGGATATGCAGTTCAGTACATACTCCAAATATTATACACAGACTCCAACAATGCAGCCGAATACGAGGCCTTATTGCACGGTCTTCGGATGGCTACCTCCATGGGCATACAACGCCTGGAAGTATGCGGGGACTCAAACCTCGCAATATCCCAAATAAATGGATACTTTGATGCCAAAGATCCATAGATGGTGGCCTATCGTAACGTCATACTCAAAATGTTGGCTCGGTTCGAGGGGCTCGAATTTCACCACGTGGCTCGAGAAAGTAATCAAGCGGCGGATGTCCTTGCTCGCATCGGCGCCAAGCGTGACCCCGTCCCACCTAACATCTTTCTGGAAAGGCTTTTCAAGCCATCCGTGGTGTGGCAAGGGGAGAGTGGCAACAACAGTTCGGATCCGACCATAACCCCAGATTCCGAACACACCGATATCGTTGGAGGCTCAGCCACCGAAATAACACCTTTGGCCCATCTCATCATGGCAGTCATTGACCCATGGACCGAACCCTTCTTGGCCTACCTTAATAGGCGAGAGCTCCCTGAGGATTAGAATGAAGCCCGCTGCATTGTTCGTCGTTCGAAAGCCTACAAGGTCCACGAAGGAGAGCTCTACAAGAAAAGTGCTACAGGAGTACTTCAAAGATGTACCTCCGAGGAAGAGGGGCGGCAGCTCTTGGTTGAAATTCATGTCGGTCTTGGTGGTCACCACGCCGCAGCTCGGGCCCTTGTAGGCAAGGCCTTCCATACAGGTTTCTATTGGCCGACGGCCCGAGCAGATGCGCAGGACCTTGTCCAATGTTGCGTCGGATGCCAGCCTTTTGCCAACCAAAGCCATATGCCACCCACTGCTCTACAGACAATCCCCATCACTTGGCCTTTTGTGGTTTGGGGGCTTGACATGGTTGGACCCCTTAAAAGAGGAAGCCATAAGAAAAAGTATCTGCTGGTCATGGTGGATAAATTCACTAAGTGGATAGAGGCCAAACCGGTTAAAACGGCCGAGGCCGGACCGGTGATAGACTTCATATCTGGCGTTGTGCACCTTTATGGTGTTCCACACAGCATCATCACTGATAACGACTCCAATTTTATAGCTGATGAGGTGAAATCCTGGTGTGCTAATCTAGGCACTAAGCTTGATTACACCTTCGTCTATCATCCGCAAACAAACGGTCAAGTCGAACGAGCCAATGGTCTTATTATGAGCGGCATCAAACCCAGACTAGTGCGGTCTTTGAAAGAATCAAACAAGCACTGGGTTAAGGAGCTCGACTCCGTACTCTGGGGGATGCGGACCACGCCCAATCGCACTACCGGATATACACCTTTCTTCATGGTGTACGGCGCAGAGGCTGTGTTACCTTGTGACATTATTCATGACTCACCTCGAGTGCGCATGTACGAAGAGAGAGAGGCCGAGCTTGATCGGAAGGACAACTTAGATGCCCTGGAGGAGGAGCGCGACATTGCAAAAGCCCGTTCCGCATTTTATCAATAGCAAGACTACAGATATCAAAGCAGAGAAGTGCGGGCCAAGACTTATAATGTTGGCGAACTTGTTCTACGCTTGCCGGAGAAGAAAAAGGACAAACTTAAGCCCAAGTGGAAGGGTCCTTTCATCATCAATGAATTTCTCACGGGAGGAGCATACCGCTTGTTTGATGCATCAGACAATCGCCTAGAGCCGAACCCCTGGAACACGGCCAGACTCTGAAGATTCTATGCCTAGCACCGAACTCTTCGTTTGTCTCCTTCTCCCTGTTGTTTTCATTATTTTCCCTCCTCTCTTTTAGCCTTTTCCTTTTTTCTCTTTTAGCCTTAAAGCTTTCATGCGGCTAAACCGTACACCTATGATGTACACATCCTTAAATGTGTACGCCCATTATACCTGGGGGCTTCTTGCACAGAAGCTTATTATTGTCATTTTTCAAGCATCAAGATCATCACATATGCGTTTTTTCCTCATATGTACCTTTTCTTTGCCATTATATGCATTGATATGACTTAAGTTTTGGCCAAGCTGGGTTGCCTGGCTCGTATGCTTATGCCCTACATTCCCGTTAGTTTGGCTAGGGAATAAAGGGAGCACCTCTGTGATTGTTACTGCCGGGTCATCCGGATGTGTACCTCATGAAGTAAATATGACCTAGAGGCAATAATAAAGTTGTTATTTATATTTCCTTATATCATGATAAATGTTTATTATTCATGCTAGAATTGTATTAATCAGAAACTTAGTACATGTGTGAATACATAGACAAACAAAGTGTCACTAGTATGCCTCTACTTGACTAGCTCGTTGAATCAAAGATGGTTGAGTTTCCTAACCATAGACATGAGTTGTCATTTGATTAACGGGATCACATCATTAGAGAATGATGTGATTGACTTAACCCATCCGTTAGCTTAGCATGATGATCGTTTAGTTTGTTGCTATTGCTTTCTCCATAACTATACATGTTCCTATGACTATGAGATCATGCAACTCCCAAATACCGGAGGAACACTTTGTGTGCTACCAAACATCACAACGTAACTGGGTGATTATAAAGGTGCCCTACAGGTGTCTCCGATGGTATTTTTTGAGTTGGCATGGATCAAGATTAGGATTTGTCACTCCGATTTTCGGAGAGGTATCTCTGAGCCCTCTCAGTAATGTACATCACAATAAGCCTTGCAAGCAATGTAGCTAATGAGTTAGTTAAGGTAAGTAGCATTACGGAACGAGTAAAGAGACTTGCCGGTAATGATATTGAACTAGGTATTGAGATACCGACGATCGGATCTTGGGCAAGTAACATACCGATGACAAAGGGGGCAACGTATACCATTATGCGGTTTGACCGATAAAGATCTTCGTAGAATATGTAGGAGCCAATATGAGCATCCAGGTTCCGCTATTGGTTATTGACCGGAGACATGTCTTGGTCATGTCTACATAGTTCTCGAACCCGTAGGGTCCACACGCTTAACGTTCGGTGACGATCGGTATTATGAGTTTATGTGTTTTGATGTACCGAAGGTATTTCGGAGTCCCGAATTTGATCACGGACATGACGAGGAGTCTCGGAATGGCCGAGATGTAAATATCGATATATTGGAAGCCTATATTTGGACATCGGAATGGTTCCAAGTGGTTCAGGCATTTTTTCGGAGTACCGGGAGGTTACCGGAACCCCGCGGGGAGTATATGGGCCTTAGTGGAATAGACGAGAGGGAAGGGAAAAGAGGGAGGCGCGCCCCCCAAGCCCAATCCAAATTGGGAGGGGGCCGGCCCCCCTTTCCTTCCTCCCTCTCTCCTCCTTCCTTCCTCTCCTACTCCTACTTGAAGGGGGGGGGGGAATCCTACTCCCGGAGGGAGTAGGACTCCCCTAGGGTGCGCCATAGAGAGGGCCAGCCCTCCCCCTCCTCCACTCCTTTATATACGGGGGAGGGGGGCACCCCATGGACACACAAGTTGATCATTGATCTTAAGCCGTGTGCGGTGCCCCCTCCACCATATTCCACCTTGGTAATATCGTAGCGGTGCTTAGGTGAAGCCCTGTTCCGGTAGCAACATCATCACCGTCATCATGCTGTCGTGATGACGAAACTCTCCCTCGAAGCTCTACTGGATCGTGATTTCGCGAGACATCACCGAGCTGAACGTGTGCAGATCGCGGAGGTGCCGTACCTTCGGTGCTAGATCGGTCGATCGTGAAGACGTCCGACTACATCAACCGCGTTGTCATAACGCTTCCGCTTACGGTCTACGAGGGTACGTAGATGATACTCTCCCCTCTCATCTCTATGCATCACCATGATCTTGCGTGTGCGTAGGAGTTTTTTTTGAAATTACCGCGTTCCCCAACAATGGCATCCGAGCTAGGTTTACGCGTAGATGTTATATGCACAAGTAGAACACAAAGGAGTTGTGGGCGTGGGTATATACATATTGCTTGCCATCACTAGTTGATTCTTGATTCAGCGGCATTGTTGTATGAAGCGGCCCAGACCAACATTAGGCGTATGCTTACGCGAGACTGGTTCTACCGACGTGCTTCGCACACAGGTGGCTAGTGGGTGTCTGTTTCTCCAGCTTTAGTTGAATCGGATTCAATGAACGTGGTTCTTTCTGGAGATCAAAAAGCAATCACTATACCGCGTTGTGGTTTTTGATGCGTAGGTAAGAACGGTTCTTGCTCAGCCCGTAGCAGCTACATAAAACTTGCAGCAATAAAGTAGAGGACATGCAACTTTTTTTTGCAGGGCATGTTGTGATGTGATATTGTCAAGAGATGATGCTAAATTTTATTGTATGAGATGATCATGTTTTGTAACACAGTTATCGGCAACTGGCAGGAGCCATATGGTTGTCGCTTTATTGTATGAAATGCAATCACCATGTAATTGCTTTACTTTATCACTAAGCGGTAGCGATAGTCGTAGAAGCAATAGTTGGCGAGACGACAATGATGCTTCGATGAATATCAAGGTGTCAAGCCGGTGACGATGGTGATCATGACGGTGCTTTGGAGATGGAGATCAAAGGCACAAGATGATGATGGCCATATCATATCACTTATATTGATTGCATGTGATGTTTATCCTTTATGCATCTTATTTTGCTTAGTTCGGCGATAGCATTATAAGATGATCTCTCACTAAATTTCAAGGTATAAGTGTTCTCCCTGAGTATGCACCGTTGCTACAGTTCGTCGTGCCGAGACACCACGTGATGATCGGGTGTGATAAGCTCTATGTTCACATACAACGAGTGCAAGCCAGTTTTGCACACGCGGAATACCCAGGTTAAACTTGACGAGCCTAGTATATGCAGCTATGGCGTCGGGACACTGGAGACCGAAAGGTCGAGCGTGAATCATATAGTAGATATGATCAACATAGTGATGTTCACCATTGAAAACTACTCCATCTCACGTGATGATCGGACATGGTTTAGTTGATATGGATCACATGATCACTTAGATGATTAGAGAGATGTCTATCTAAGTGGGAGTTCTTAAGTAATTTGATTAATTGAACTTTAATTTATCCTGAACTTAGTACCTGATAGTATTTTGCATGTCTATGTTGTTGTAGATAGATGGCCCGTGCTGTTGTTCCATTAAATTTTAATGCGTTCCTAGAGAAAGCTAAGTTGAAAGATGATGGTAGCAACTACACGGACTGGGTCCGTAACTTGAGGATTATCCTCATTGCTGCACAGAAGAATTACGTCCTGGAAGCACCGCTAGGTGACAAACCCGCTGCAGGAGCAACGCGAGATGTTATGAACACCTGGCAGAGCAAAGCTGATGACTACTCGATTGTTCAGTGTGCCATGCTTTACGGCTTAGAACCAGGACTTCAACGACATTTTGAATGTCATGGAGCATATGAGATGTTCTAGGAGTTGAAGTTAGTATTTCAAGCAAATGCCCGGATTGAGAGATATGAAGTCTCCAATAAGTTCTACAACTGCAAAATGGAGGAGAATAGTTCTGTCAGTGAACATATACTCAGAATGTCTGGGTACCACAACCACTTGACTCAACTGGGAGTTAATCTTCCTGATGATAGTGTCATTGACAGAGTTCTTCAATCACTGCCACCAAGCTACAAGAGCTTTGTGATGAACTATAATATGCAAGGGATGGATAAGACGATTCCTGAGCTCTTCGCAATGCTAAAGACTGCGGAGGTAGAAATCAAGAAGGCGCATCAAGTGTTGATGGTCAACAAGACCACCAGTTTCAAGAAAAAGGGTAAAGGGAAGAAGGGGAACTTCAATAAGAACAACAAGCCAGTTGCTGCTCAAGTGAAGAAACCCAAGTCTGGACCTAAGCCTGGGACTGAGTGCTTCTAATGCAAAGGAACTGGTCACTGGAAGCGGAACTGCCCCAAGTATTTGGCAGAGAAGAAGGATGGCAAAGTGAAAGGTATAATTGATATACATGTTATTGATGTGTACCTTACTAATGCTCGTAGTAGTGCCTGAGTATTTGATACTGGTTCATTTTCTAACATTTGCAACTCGAAACAGGGGCTACGGATTAAGCGAAGATTGGCTAAGGATGAGGTGACGATGTGCGTGGGAAATGGTTCCAAAGTCGATGTGATCGCCGTCAGCACGCTACCTCTACATATACCATCGGGATTAGTATTAGACCTAAATAATTGTTATTTGGTGCCAGCGTTGAGCATGAACATTATATCTGGATCTTGTTTGATGTGAGACGGTTATTCATTAAAATCAGAGAATAATGGTTGTTCTATTTATATGAGTAATATCTTTTATGGTCATGCACCTAATGAGTGGTCTATTTTTACTAAATCTTGATAGTAGTGATACACATGTCCATAGTATTGAAACCAAAATATGTAGAGTTGATAATGATAGTGCAACTTACTTGTGGCACTGCCGTTTAAGTCATATTGGTGTAAAGCGCATGAAGAAACTCCATTCTGATGGACTTCTGGACTCACTTGGTACTTGAGAACCATGCCTCATGGGCAAGATGGCTAAAACTCCGTTCTCCGGAAAAACAGAGCGAACAACAGACTTATTGGAAATCATACATACTGATGTATGTGGTCCAATGAACATTAAAGCTCGCGGCGTATATCGTTATTTTCTCACCTTCATAGATGATTTGAGCAGATATGGGTATATCTACTTAATGAAACATAAGTCTGAAACATTTGAAAAGTTCAAAGAATTTAAGAGTGAAGTGGAAAATCATCGTAACAAGAAAATCAAGTTTCTATGATTTGATCGTGGAGGCGAATATTTGAGTTATTAGTTTGGACTTCATTTGAAACAATGCGGAATAGTTTCGCAACTCACGCCACCTGGAACACCACAATGTAATGGTGGGTCCGAACGTCGTAATCACACTTTACTAGATATGGTGCGATCTATGATGTCTCTAACTGATTTGCCGCTATCGTTTTGGGGTTACGCTTTAGAGACAGCTACATTCACATTAAATAGGGAACCATCTAAATCCGTCGAGACCACACCTTATGAACTGTGGTTTGGAAAGAAACCCAAGTTGTTGTTTCTTAAAGTTTGGGGCTGCAATGCTTATGTGAAAAATCTCCAACCCGATAAGCTCGAACCCAAATCGGAGAATTGTGTCTTCATAGGATACCCAAAGGAGACTGTTGGGTACACCTTCTATCACAGATCCGAAGGCAAGATGTTCGTTGCTAAGAATGGATCCTTTCTAGAGAAGGAGTTTCTCTCGAAAGAAGTGAGTGGGAGGAAAGTAGAACTTGATGAGGTAATTGTACCTTCTCCCTTATTGGAAAGTAGTTCATCAATGAAATCAGTTCCAGTGATTCCTACACCAGTAAGTGAGGAAGCTAATGATGATTGTCGGTGTCAAAACCGACGGATCTCGGGTAGGGGGTCCCGAACTATGCGTCTAGGCCGGATGGTAACAGGAGGCAAGGGACACGAAGTTTTACCCAGGTTCGGGCCCTCTCGATGGAGGTAAAACCCTATGTCCTGCTTGATTAATATTGATGATATGGGTAGTACAAGAGTAGATCTACCACGAGATCGAGGAGGCTAAACCCTGGAAGCTAGCCTATGGTATGATTGTTGATGTGTATGTTGTCCTACGGACTAAAACCCTCCGGTTTATATAGACACCGGAGAGGGTTAGGGTTACATAGAGTCGGTTACAATGGTAGGAGATCTGTATATAGGTATCGCCAAGCTTGCCTTCCACGCCAAGGAAAGTCCCTCCCGGACACAGGACGAAGTCTTCAATCTTGTATCTTCATAGTCCAGGAGTCCGGCTGAAGGTATAGTCCGGCCATCCGGACACCCCCTAATCCAAGACTCCCTCAGTAGCCCCTGAACCTGGCTTCAATGACGACGAGTCCGGCGCGCATATTGTCTTCAGCATTGCAAGGCGGGTTCCTCCTCCAAGTACTTCATAGAAGATTTTGAACACAAAGATAGTGTTCGGCTCTGCAAAATAAGTTTCCACATATTGCCATAGAGAGAATAATATTTACACAAGTCTAATCTACTGACGTATTCCGTAGTGCGACATCACACCACGGCCAAGCTTTTATTCGAACCGTTTTACTGTCCCATCTCAGCGCGTTATGCGAGGCGGTTTCCTTGGCACGTCTAGTTAAAGCAGAGATCGTGTCCCCTTATCCCGGGATTCTCATCAATACGGGCGTGGGTAACCCAACCACTTCTAGGACTCCTAGATTATAGGCAAGTCCAAACGGACACGGAGAGGACGCTTGATATTGACCCTCTCTATAAAGGGGACAAGGCTTTTATTTTTCCCTCCCGTGCTCAATTGAATCCTTCCCCCACCTCAAGCTCAAACGCCCGAAGTTCAGGTCCGGCGCCCCGAACCTTCAGTCATGTCCAGATCTAGCCTTCATGGCCGATGGATGCCTTCCACCATCATGGAAGAAGACATCAAGAAGTTGAGGGAGGCCAGATATCTGACCACCGAGATTTTGCATCGGCTGCCTCCCCGAGGGCAGGCCGTTCCCACCCCCGAACCCAACGAGAATGTCGTGTTCGTCTCCCACTTCCTCCGAGGTCTAGGCCTTGATTTGGATCCTTTCGTCAGGGGTCTGATGTTTTATTACGGGCTAGACTTCCATGATCTAGATCCGGACTCTTTTCTTCATATTACGACATTCATTGTCGTGTGTGAGGCCTTCCTCTGGGTCACCCCTCACTTTGGCCTCTGGCTCAAGACCTTTGAAGTGAAGCCGAAGATGATCGAGGGGCAACATGCAGCGTGTGGAGGTGCCTCAATACACAAGATGGCAGGAGCTCTGTGGCCCAAAGGTTCCATCCCAGAGGTGTCTGAATTGTGGCAACAGGAGTGGTTCTACATCACGGCTCCTAGAAGTGCCAAGTGGGCGGCCGCCCCTGTTTTCCGCTTGGGCCCTCCATCACAACTGATGTCATGGATTAGCAGCGGCCTGAGCTATGGGCCAGCCAAGGACGTGCCTATACTGCAAAGCCGCATTCGAGATCTCTTCAATGGAGCTTTCAGTTTGGTTGCGGTAATACAAGTTATGCTGGTTCGTCAAGTCCAGCCTTGCAAACGCCGGCCTCTTCGCCTATGGGAGTTCAATCCCGAGGGACCGCGTGTCATTCAAAATTTTCTCGGCCTGACGCACGAGGAGATGTACAAGTCATTCTTCGGACCTCAGGTGGAGTGTCCGGAAATCTCCAAGGACGTGGGCCTGAGCAGTAACCGTGCCGCCAAACAGGTAAGGCATCTTCCGGCCGAACATACTATCTCTCCTTTGTTACGAAGTTGTATCTGAGAGTTCGCTTTTTGACCAGGACTGGTTAACAAAGGCGAAGTTGATTCGGTGTTCGGCCCCCCTCCCTGAGGGTTTGGAAAATCCGGTATTGGAAAAGATGCTCCAGACTGCACCTTGCCCGGAGCCCTTGAAGGAAGATACTATGGAGGATAATGCGGGCGGACGCGCTGCCCATTCTAGCTGAGGGAGCGAGCGTTTGCAAGAGGGAAGGCGACCAGAAGAGGAAAAGGACTGCGCCCGGGGATCTGGAAGCCGAAGCTTCCAAACGGGAGAAGAAGTCTGCCACAGAGGGTCCTTCCTTGGGGGGCGCCGTTGCCGCACAAAGTCCGCGGGGGGATCAATTCTCCCGCGAGTCGTAAGTGACCCGAAATACTTTAATAGTACATATATGCCATCTTTTTCTTCTGAGGAGATAACCACCGCATATATTTTTGCAGTTCGGGCCTTAGCCCCTCTCAGATGAGCTCATCTTCAGGGGATCTTCTTCCAGAGATGATGGAGAGCGAAACGCCTCCTCCGGACTCCTCCGCTCCGGAAGTGGGCGATCCTGAAGTGTCGTCGCGGAGGGCCTCTCCGAGTCCGGTGAGGCCAGAAGATAATCCCATTGACCCCCGAAGCTCCCAATGTCTGGCTCCCAAGAGAGCAGACAAAAGAGTCCGACACCATCTAGTGTGCGATCGGATGTTCTGAGGGAGTTGGTGGGGCGAGCGGCCATCTCAGATGAACACCGTGTGCTGATGAATACGGTGATGGAGAGAATATCGTCCGCTGAAAGCGGATTGCATGAAGCTTTTATGAGTCTAATGACAGGCTTCGAGGTACGTAAAAGAATGTATGATAATCCTGCACATGCTAGGTGTGCCGTGTGTAGGTAGTAGCCCTTGAGACTCTGGTTGTCGTCGGAAACAACGATGAACAGAGGATCATATTCCCAGGAAATAACCATACTGCCTTTATGTGCAGGTGATGGAAGCTCCGGTGGCTAGCCGGACTAGCGAGTTTGCCCATTTAGAACGACAGTTGGATGCGGCAGACGCCGACATTGAGCTTGTTAACAAAAGGCTTGATGAGGCACAGGGTAAGTGTCAATATCTGGTAAACGCCACATAGGAAGAGCAGCATGATGCCAGTATCTTAAATATGTTGTGACTGCAGATGGAGCTGGCACTATTGAAGCCTTGCTGGCAGAACTTGCCTGAGCCAAGGAACAAGCGAGGTTAGGTAATGCGGCTGCTGTGAGGGCGGCCGGAGAGTTGCAAGTCGAGAGGGCCGCGCATAGCAAGACCCGAGACAAGATGGCCAAGATGGCTATAGAATTAAAAGCCGCCGCTGACCGTTGCCGGGTTCTTGAAAAGGAAAACCAAGCGAAGGCATCGGACCTTCAGAAGGCCGCTGCAACGAAAAAGGATCTCCGCTCTGCTATGAGGGCAAAGAAGGAGGAGCTGCAGGATGCCAGGGATATTGTAGCTGGAAAATCCTTTATGTTGCGGAGGAAATTCGGAGATCCATGGTATGCCCCTCTAGATCGGCTGTGGAGTTCGGAGGATGCGTATATGGATTTGGCGGCGAGCGCTGCCGATGCGGCCAAGTACTTCCAGGGTCAGACGGACCATGGAGTAGACCAGCTGTTTTGGAGGCAATTCCATTCTCCCGAGCGTCCACTTTCATTGACTGACCAATTAGCCGAGTGGGCCGAACTAAATAGGTTGTTCGGACTCTCTATGAGGTCTGTTGTGGATCAGATATGGCCGGGAAGGCCAAAACCGAATTGCTATTTCAGCTTGGTGCAGCAGGTCCTTGACGTGGTGGCGCGTATTGATGCGATGAGGAGGTCGGCATGCATAGAGGGCGCACAGATGGCCTTTTCCCGTGTTAAGGCATATTGGGCGGAGATGGATGCTACCAATGTTGTAGCGCGGGATTCGGCTATAAGTCGAAAGGCTGCCGAGCACTACTTTGAAGAAGTTCTTGAGGGTGCCCGTCTGATAGAGACCCAGTGCTCAAAAAATATTATGTTTGAGTGATATGTAATCTCATTTTAAGCGAAATGCTTTTATAAATTTTTATAAGGCTATTTTTATACTTTTGCCTGAAAGTAATATGATGCCTCCTGGGCGGCCGTTTATGTATACATGTGTATAACCTGAAAGATTGCAGCCGTCGGCTTCAACCCTCACGCATATGATGCGGAGGTTCTCGCAAAAACACGCATTCACACTTAACCCAACGTCTTGGTCCTATTAAGGAGGTGATAGCGGAACGAGCGAGGCAACCGGACTATAATGCTTTAGCACTTTCACTTAGCCATAGGAGTTTGACAGTGGGGCTACTAGATAGCCCCTGGTGGCTCCGCACTCTCCCGAACTCAGGGTGCGTACATGCCTGGCCGGGAAACGACCCTTCATTAAGGCGGAGGAATTCTAACATTCCCACAGGTCATCGAGTGGTTGACCAGTCTCACGCTATATCATGACAGTCAGCTTTCGGCTTTCTCTACTGAGTTGCTTGTCCGGATGAACCAGGGCACAATTGCAGCAGTTCTCCTGGTGCTACCTTAGCCGGTAAGGCGGAACGTAAGGCACCAAAACACAGGAGCTGGGCAAACCCAACATTTGACCAAAGACAATGATTCGGAGCTGATGCATATAGGGCCAAACTCGCGACGCCGAACACTCCCTAAGGTATTCAGTCTTTGTGGTATAAACCGGGCCTTAATAGTGGCCTTTATAAGAAGCCCCGTGTGTCCAGGCACGTGCATTGTTCTGGCGTGGCCACATGACAAGACGTCAGCATCCTTCTCAATGATGGATATGTATCAACAAGAGATAGTAAAAAAGGTTTACGCAGGGTCTTAATCTAAAAAGAATCCTTGGAGCGGGTCCCTGCTGCACGTTTGCGCCTGTGTCTCCGTTGTGCCATATCCTGGACGGGTGTAGCACGATGATCGTCTGTAAAAGAGAGGAGGTTAAGTGAAAAAGTTGTCGTGCAAAAGGATAGTTTTCAAAGAAACCATGTATAATTCAAGACGATAAGAAATTGTCACTTGTCTGCGCGTTGAGCCCCTTGTTTTGACAAATAGGGGTGTGACCATTTATTTCCGTATACATAGCGGCACCGGACTTGATTAGTTGTATCTGAGGTCTTGACAACCTATTGGATTCTTTCACTTGTCCGGGCGCCTTTAGTATGCGGCGGCCAAGGCAGCCTCAATCTCTTCGGCGCGTAGAGATCGCTTGATATTTCCATGCACTATAACGATGCCACGTGGATCGAGCATCTTGAGTGTGAGGGAGGCATAGTGTGGTATTGCATTAAAGCGAGCAAAAGCTTCGCGTTCGAGCAGTGCTTGATAGCCATTTTGAAACGGGGTGATGTGGAAAGTTAAATGCTCGCGACGGAAGTTATCGGGGGAGCCGAATATAACTTGTAGTAGGAGGGAGCCCGTACAACGAGCCCTTGGCCCCGGCGTTACTCCTTTAAAGGTAGTATTGCTATGGTGAATTTGTGTTGGGTCTAACCCCATCCCGCGGATTGTATCCTGATATATTAGGTTTAGGCTACTGCCGCCGTCCATCAAGACTCTTGTGAAGTGATATCCGCCAATTACTGGGTCTAGTACTAGGGCAGCCCATCCTGCGTGTCGGATACTTGCTGAGTAATCGCGATGGTCGAAAGTGATCGGTTGAGATGACCAGTGGCAGGACTTCGTGGTGACAGGCACTTGGGTATATTTTCCTGAGAGTGCCGCATTGTTTTTTCCCTTGATTACGTGTAACACGTTTGCTGTTTTGACTTCTGGTGGAAATTTCTTTTGTTCCCCCGTGTCTTGCTTGGGGGGCTCGTCCTCGTCTTCACTTGGTGTATCCCCCCCCTTGTGTACGGCGTTGAGCTTGCCGGACTGCTTGAAGACCCAACATTCTCTATGGGTATGATTAGCAGGTTTACCAGGGGTACTATGAATCTGACATACTTGGTCCAGAATTTTGTTGAGGCTGGACAATTCATCCAGGTTCCTTTAGGGGGCGGCTTTTGTTCTGGCCGAGAGCTTTTGAATCCGGCATTTACTGCCGTGCCCTTTGTGATGTCTTCTTTATTCCGGCGTTTGTTATTGCTGTTGCGCCATGATTTCCCGTTTCCATCTCTAACTTCAGATGTACTGGGGTCGCTGGTGCTGCATCTGGCTAACCAGCTGTCCTCTCCCGCGCAAAAGTGGGTCATGAGGTTTGTTAATGCGGCCATCGTTCTCGACTTATTTTGGCCGAGGTGTCTGGCGAGCCATTCGTCACGGACGCTATGCTTGAAAGCCGCTAAGGCTTCAGCGTCCGGACAGTTGACAATCTGGTTCTTTTTAGTAAGAAACCTGTTCCAAAGTTTTCTGGCTGACTCTCCGGGCTGTTGAGTTATATGACTCAAATCGTCCGCATCCGGAGGTCGGACATAAGTCCCTTGAAAATTTGCCCGAAAGGCGTCTTCGAGCTCTTCCCAACTTCCAATGAAGCTTTCGGGGAGGCCTTTGAGCCAGTGACGAGCTGGCCCTTTGAGTTTGAGGGGTAGGTACTTGATGGCGTGGAGATCATCTCCTCGAGCCATATGGATATGAAGGATGTAGTCCTCAATCCAGACCCCAGGGTCTGTTGTTCCGTCGTATGCCTCTATGTTTACGGGCTTGAATCCCTCTAGAAATTCATGGTCCAGCACCTCATCGGTGAAACATAGGGGGTGTGCGGCACCCCTATAGCTGGGTGTACCGCGTTGTTCGGATGTTTGTTGTGTTGCATTGTATGTTGGGGCGCGCTTGCGTGGTCCATAGATGGATCTGGTTGCGCCTCCTTTGGGTGCGAGCCCTCGCATGGGTCGTGTATTGTATTGTGAGCGGCGTTGTATGCCGCTCTGTGTTGGTAGAGTGGTCGTCTATCCGACCAGGTGGCTGCTTTGATATTTGGTTGTGGGGGTTCTGAGGCCTCCTCATCGAATTAGGGTAGTGGCTTCTGCTTTGGGTAGCTTTTGAAAGGGCGATTGTCGCCGTACCTTGCTGCAGTGCTGAGTATTTTACTCCATCTGAATTGGAGTGTGTCTTGCGCGGTCTTGAGCCTTTGTTTCTGCTTTTTCAGGCTCCTCGCGGTGGCAACAAGCCTTTTACGGGCAGTCTGTTGCTCCGGGTGTTTGTCCGGCGTTATGTCGTCCGGACCATTATCCTTGATAGGATTTGTTTGTTTGGTTTGATTATCCGGATTGCCGTTGTCCAGCAGCGATTCGCCCTGCTCCAGCGCTGGGTCTGCGTGATCGCTATTTCTGTCGAGGCGGGATTTGGGGCGGCGTTTGCGTCGCCACTTTGACTGCTTTTCGAGGGAACAAGCCTTCGGTGCATCCTTCCGCTCCTCGTTGTCATCTTTTGGTGCGTCCACCATGTATACGTCATATGACGAGGTGGCGTTCCAGGGCCCAATAGGCGCTGGTTCTTCATCGTCTCCTTCATCGGCGTCCATACCGTCGATGTCTTCGGAGTCGAAGTCGAGCATGTCAGTTAAATCGTCGACAGTGGCTACAAAGTGGGTGATGGGTGGGCTTTGAATTTTTTCATCGTCCGCATCCCGATATCGCTGACCGTAGTCCGGCCAGGGCTCTCCTGATAAAGAGAGAGACTTTAGTGATTTTGTAATATCGCCGAAGGGCGAGTGCTGAAAGATGCCCGCGGCGGTAAACTCCATGATCAGCGCCCAATCGGATTCGATTGGCAGAGGCGCGAATGGTTCGGAGTCCGGAGAGGAGTCCGACTCCTTGGAATCATGAGTCTTGCGGAGTGCGGGGCTGGTGTTTGGCTCAATCACCGTTGGGGTCGTAGCCCCCGAGGTGACATCCAACCGCCCATCCTCGATCAGCGCAGTTGGCTCTGAATTAAGGGTCGGAGCTGATGCAGGTGCGGCCTCCAGGGCACTGTTCGGCGGCAGAGCTAGATCATGCTCGTCGTGACAATGCGGCGCGCTCGGCAGTGGCTCGAATCCGTCGAAGATCAAGTCCCTCGGATGTCAGCCGTGTAGTTTAAACTTCCAAACCTGACCTGACGGCCAGGGGCGTAGCTTTCGATCTGCTCTAGACGGCCAAGCGAATTGGCTCGCAGTGCGAAGCCGCCGAAGACGAAGATCTGTCCGGGGAGGAAGGTCTCACCCTGGACTGCATCGCTATCGATGATCGTAGGAGCCATCGAGCCTGACGGCGACGACACAGAGGAACTCTCAATGAAAGCACCAATGTCGGTGTCAAAACCAGCGGATCTCGGGTAGGGGGTCCCGAACTGTGTGTCTAGGCCGGATGGTAACAGGAGGCAAGGGACACGAAGTTTTACCCAGGTTCGGGCCCTCTCGATGGAGGTAAAACCCTATGTCCTGCTTGATTAATATTGATGATATGGGTAGTACAAGAGTAGATCTACCACGAGATCGAGGAGGCTAAACCCTAGAAGCTAGCCTATGGTATGATTGTTGATGTGTATGTTGTCCTACGGACTAAAACCCTCCGGTTTATATAGACACCGGATAGGGTTAGGGTTACATAGAGTCGGTTACAATGGTAGGAGATCTGTGTATCCGTATCGCCAAGCTTGCCTTCCATGCCAAGGAATGTCCCTCCCGGACACGGGACGAAGTCTTCAATCTTGTATCTTCATAGTCCAGGAGTCCGGCTGAAGGTATAGTCCGGTCATCCGGACACCCCTAATCCAGGACTCCCTCAATGATGATCATGAAACTTCTGATCAAGTTGCTACCAAACCTCGTAGGTCAACCAGAGTAAGATCCGCACCAGAGTGGTACGGTAATCCTATTCTGGGAGTCAGGTTACTTGACCATGACGAACCTACAAACTATGAGGAAGCGATGATGAGCCCAGATTCCGCAAAATGGCTTGAGGTCATGAAATATGAGACGGGATCCATGTATGAGAACAAAGTATGGACTTTGGTTGACTTGCCCGATGATCGGCATGCCATAGAGAATAAATGGATCTTCAATAAGAAGACTGGCGCTGACGGTAATGTTACTATCTACAAAGCTCGACTTGTTGCAAAAGGTTTTCGACAAGTTCAAGGAGTTGACTACGATGAGACCTTCTCACCCGTAGCGATGCTTAAGTCCGTCCGAATCATGTTAGCAATTGCCGCATTTTATGATTATGAAATTTTGCAAATGGATGTCAAAACTGCATTCCTTAATGAATACCTTAAAGAAGAGTTGTATATGATGCAACCAGAAGGTTTTGTCGATCCAAAAGGTGCTAACAAAGTGTGCAAGCTCTAGCGATCCATTTATGGACTTGTGCAAGCCTCTCAGAGTTGGAATATATGCTTTGATAGTGTGATCAAAGCATATGGTTTTATACAGACTTTTGGAGAAGCCCGTATTTACAATAAAGTGAGTGGGAGCTCCGTAGCATTTATGATATTATATGTAGATGACATATTGTTAATCGGAAATGATACTGAATTTCTGAATAGCATACAAGGATACTTGAATAAGAATTTTTCAATGAAAGACCTCGGTGAAGCTGCTTATATATTGGGCATCAAGATCTATAGAGATAGATCAAGATGTTTGATTGGACTTTCACAAAGCACATACCTTGATAAAGTTTTGAAGAAGTTCAAAATGGATCAGGCAAAAAAGGGTTCTTGCCTGTGTTACAAGGTGTGAAGTTGAGTCAGACTCAATGCCCGACCACTGCAGAAGATAGAGAGAAAATGAAAGGTGTTCCTATGCTTCAGCCATAGGCTCTATCATGTATGCAATGCTGTGTACCAGACTTGATGTGTGCCTTGCTATAAGTTTAGCAGGGAGGTACCAAAGTAATCCAGGAGTGGATCACTGGACAGCGGTCAAGAACATCCTGACATACCTAAAAAGTACTAAGGATATGTTTCTCGTATATGGAGGTGACAAAGAGCTCGTCGTAAACGGTTACGTTGATGCAAGCTTTGACACTGATATGGATGACTCTAAGTCACAAACTGGATACTTTTTTTAGTAAATGGTGGAGCTGTTAGTTGGTGCACTTCCAAGCAGAGCGTCGTGGCGGGATCTACGTGTGAAGCAGAATACATAGCTGCTTCGGAAGCAGCAAATGAAGGAGTCTGGATGAAGGAGTTCATATCCGATCTAGGTGTCATACCTACTGCATCGGGTCCAATGAAAATCTTTTGTGAGAATACTGGAGCAATTGCCTTGGCAAAGGAATCGATATTTCACAAGAGAACCAAGCACATCAAGAGACGCTTCAATTCCATTCGCGATCAAGTCAAGGAGGGAGACATAGAGATTTGCAAGATACATATGGAGCTGAATGTTGCAGACCCATTGACAAAGCCTCTCTCATGAGCAAAACATGATCAACACCAAGACTCCATGGGTGTTAGAATCATTACTGTGTAATCTAGATTATTGACTCTAGTGCAAGTGGGAGACAGAAGGAAATATGCCCTAGAGGCAATAATAAAGTTGTTATTTATATTTCCTTATAATCATGATAAATGTTTATTATTCATGCTAGAATTGTATTAACTGAAAACTTAGTACATGTGTGAATACATAGACAAACAAAGTGTCACTAGTATGCCTCTACTTGACTAGCTCGTTGAATCAAAGATGGTTGAGTTAGTTGTCATTTGATTAACGGGATCACATCATTAGAGAATGATGTGATTGACTTTGACCCATCTGTTAGCTTAGCATGATGATCGTTTAGTTTGTTACTATTGCTTTCTCCATAACTATACATGTTCCTATGACTATGAGATCATGCAACTCCCGAATCCCGGAGGAACACTTTGTGTGCTACCAAATGTCACAGTGTAACTGGGTGATTATAAAGGTGCTCTACAGGTGTCTCCGATGGTATTTGTTGAGTTGGCATGGATCAAGATTAGGATTTGTTAGTCCGATTGCCGGAGAGGTATCTCTGGGCCCTCTCGGTAATGTCCATCACAATAAGCCTTGCAAGCAATGTAGCTAATGAGTTAGTTACGGGATGTAGCATTACGGAATGAGTAAAGAGACTTGCCGGTAACGAGACTGAACTAGGTATTGAGATACCGACGATCGAATCTCGGGCAAGTAACATACCGATGACAAAGGGAACAACGTATACCGTTATGCGGTTTGACCGATAAAGATCTTCGTAGAATATGTAGGAGCCAATATGAGCATCTAGGTTCTGCTATTGGTTATTGACCAGAGACATGTCTCGGTCATGTCTACATAGTTCTCGAACCCGTAGGGTCCGCACGCTTAACGTTCGATGACGATCGGTATTATGGGTTTATGTGTTTGATGTACCAAAGGTAGTTCGGAGTCCCGGATTTGATCACGGACATGACGAGGTGTCTCGGAATGGTCAAGACGTAAAGATTGATATATTGGAAGCCTATATTTGGACATCGGAATGGTTCCGAGTGGTTCGGGCATTTTTCCGGAGTACCGGGAGGTTACCCGAACCCCCCGGGGAGTATATGGGCCTTAGTGGAATAGAGGAGAGGGAAGGGAAAAGAGGGAGGCGCGCCCCCAAGCCCAATCCGAATTGGGAGGGGGCATCCCCCCTTTCCTTCCTCCCTCTCTCCTCCTTCCTTCCTCTCCTACTCCTACTTGGAAGGGGGGAATCCTACTCCCGGAGGGAGTAGGACTCCCCTGGCGCGCCATACAGAGGGTCGGCCCTCCCCCTCCTCCACTCCTTTATATATGGGGGAGGGGGCACCCCATGGACACACAAGTTGATCATTGATCTTTAGCCGTGTGCGGTGCCCCCCTCCACCATAATCCACCTCGGTAATATCGTAGCGGTGCTTAGGTGAAGCCCTGTTCCGGTAGCAACATCATCACCGTCATTACACCGTCGTGCTGACGAAACTCTCCCTCAAAGCTCTACTGGATCATGAGTTCGCTGGACGTCACAGAGCTGAACGTGTGCAGATCGCGGAGGTGCCGTACCTTCGGTGCTAGATCGGTCGATCGTGGAGGCGTACGACTAGATCAACCGCATTGTCATAACGCTTCCGCTTATGGTCTACGAGGGTACGTAGACGATACTCTCCTCTCTCGTTGCTATGCATCACCATGATCTTGCGTGTGCGTAGGAATCTTTTTGAAATTATTGTGTTCCCCAACACCTCAGACTGGGTGAAGCCGAAAGCTAGCACTCTTAAGGGAATATTCGGTCAGCGGACTAAAGTCGTTTTTACATTTCTTCCACTATGAACCCCCAGATGTTACTTATACTGTGATCTTCTCAATCACAATTCGGGCATGCACATTAGCGCATGTACACCCAGGGAAAGGAACCCTTAACGGAACTATTCTCTCTGGAAGATGTTTCTTACAATCACAGTGTAATATAACATAGCTAGCCGGATACAACTTGTCTGTTCAAGCAACTATGACCCCTACGCATGGTTTCTGCGCATACCCCGGTCTATTTTGTCACTCAGGTATTTGGAAACACTCCGCACCTTCGGGTCCGGAGGTCGAAGCGAAAAGGTCAGCCATGACAAACGTTTTACAATCCGACTAGGGACGAATATGTCCAGGAAATTACATAGTCACTTAGACTCAAAAATTTCCTCCTCTATACCGTCTAACAAGCTGTCTAGCTTACAATCATGTTGGGAATATTTGGCGGCCACTTCTACTTGGTCATACACCAAATTAACGGGAATTTCTTTCCCATCTGACCCTAGAGGTCCGACCCGAGCCATATGACTTGGATCAAGCTTGGTATACCGTGTTTTTACCATGGCCCAGGCCTCTCGTGCACCTTCCCGGCAGGCTGATATCTTCCATAATCAAATACGCCACCGTGCCCCTTTGAACAGTTCCACGAGCTACGTCATACCTCCTGGAGGGGAGGCAGATGGCCATAAAGCCTTGGCAACACTCCGCATTGCTTGCCGAACTCGCTCATGCATCTGGGACAACTCTTGTAGCAGGTCGCCTTGAGATCCGGACATTTCCTCTTCGGGACGGCCAGTCAGCATACCTGCAGACATAAATCTGTCGGTTCCGGCCCTCGCTAAATTATAGGAAGGTGAATTTGAAGAGCATACTGAATATGTCGCCTTGTAGCCTCCTATTCTCCTTGACGGCGCCAGCTAGCCGGGCTCGAACATCTTTCAGTTCTTCGCCCAGTTGGGTATGGGAATCCTGCAACTTGTTCTTCTCATCCCCGACCCGCGTCAGCACACATTCGCCTGCTGCATGTTGTCTTTTGGCCTCTTGTTCACCATCCTGGGCTTCCTTAAATTTCCCTCTCAGTCTCTCTACTGATTCTGTCAACAGAAATATAACAGTATTAATACAGCTGGTATTTGATTATACCTTTTTCTGACGGGGAGAAGCATTACCAGGAGGTGCCTCCTTGGATTTTTCCAATTCGGGGTAGCTGCAGTTAGCTGAGTCTGACACTTTGCCAGCTCTTGAGACAGCAGTCTATTCTTCTCCATAAGTGGCTGATTATACAATGATCCTTTAATCAGCTGTATCAACTACTTTAAGTCTCGGGGGCTACTGGTATATGATTATTAAATCTACACTTACTCGCATATCTTTTAAATGCTAGTCCGTGGCTCTGGCAACTCCATCCCGAGCAGCTCGGATGTACGCATCGGCCGAGTTGAAGGCATCGGACGCCTCCTTTGAAAAGCCGGGGTCATGGAGAACAACCCTCCAACGACGATGATTCATGGCGCTCTCCACTTCAGAGTTCGTGACGGACATATCGTCTGAATCCTTTGCGGAAGGAGAGTCCGTCGCCACTCCCGTGTCAGCCCCCGTCCTCAGGGCAGGGTCTGGAACCTGACTAGTGGAGGCACGACCGGTAGGATCCCCGAACATAGTCCGGCGGACACTTTTCCTGATAGAATGCGACGGATGACATCATGATTTGATGTGGCGACCAGGAAGTGTATCTTTAAAGAAAGCCTTACCTCTTTGATGAAGGTTCCGCCATATTATCGTTTGCCTTTCTCTTTGAAGACGTGCTCGGCGTGGGAGCCGTCTCCTCGGAGATGCTTCTGGTGCGCATTGCGGCGTCGAGCGCCTCCCCTTTGGAGCACGAAATAGTGCGGTGGGTGAGGCATAATAAAGAAGCTCTTTCGAAGAAGGTGTCTGTTAAAATTACTTACATGCGAAGCAGGGAGGAGGCCGAGATAATCGGCAATGATGGGCACTTCCGTACCATCATAGCTCATCTAGTAGAACACTCCATTTTCAAGCTCCACAAATATGTCTGAATCCTCTTCGAATCCGGGGTCAAGGTCCCGGTTGTGGCCCTTCGGCTGGGGGTGGGGTTATGGATCCCCTCAATAGCCTTCCGCCATTCCTATTGCGTGTGGATAGGTTACTATCCATTAGAAATGATTCAGGGAGAGGATTGAGTAAAATGGTGGAATTGGAACTTACCCAGCTAGGAGGATTATACATGGAAAATCCATCTCGACATTGGAGATGAGTGAACTCCTCCTTCTCCCCTTTGTACAGTTCGGCCAATATTTTGGCCAAAGCGGTGGGAGTTTTCGGACCTTTCCGACCGCAGCGTAAGGCGTCATCTTCCCCATTATAGTTCCACATGGGAAGCCCTCTATATTGGAGTGGTTGGACCCCCCGCACGATGGAGATTGCCATTACCTCGATGATTGATAATCTGGACTGGGCGAGTGTCTTAATCTTGCCCATCAACTGACTGACTTTCGTGCTATCCTCCTCCTCGAGGCTCTGAGGGCGCCAGCTGTGGCATTTCTTCAACGGAGCACATGAAAATTCGGGGAGACCCATTCAGACTGGGTCAGGAAGAGCGACGTCGTCAATATAGAACCATTCGGAAGGCCACTCTTTGGAAGCCTTCTTCGGCGTGCCGGACAGGTATCCGGTCCCGACGATGCGCCATACCTTGACTCCTCCCACTTCGAATGTTGACCCCCCTTGGTTACGAGGGATGAGGCAGAACAATTTTCTCCATAATTCAAAATGAGCCTCACATCCTAGGAATAGCTCACACAGAGCAACGTAACCCGCGATGTGCGGGATGGAAGCGGGAGTGAAACTGTGCAGTTGGAGGCCATAATACTCCAGAAGTCCTCAGAGGAAGGGATGGATTGGAAATCCGACGCCCCTTAGGAAGTAGGGAACGAAGCATACTCGTTCCCCCCTGGACGGATTGGGGAAATTCTCCGCCTGAACCCCGCCGTTGAAGGACGTCAATCCTGCTCGGATGGGGACTAGATCCGCGGGGGGAAGAAAGCCCTGTTTTTGCATCTTCTTCAGCTGAACGTGAGATACGGAACATCTCTCCCAATCACCTTTTTTGGAGCCATGGGGATGAGAGGAAGAGCTGGGAGCGCTAGCCATGTTGGAGTGGTTCCTCCTAGCGAGCTCCGAGGATTTTTTTCGCAGGGTGAGGAATGGATCCGAGATCTATTCTCTTTAAATAAGCACCTCTCTTGTATGGTCAGGGTGGTATGTGCAAAAATACCCCGACCTCTCGTATTCGCTCGACACGTGGAAGCTGAAGTCAGGAAGGCATGGAAGCCGATGGGCGCGACATTAAATGGAAAAGTTGAATACCACTCTTTAAGTCAGGGACTTTGAAGTAGTCGAAGGAGGAACCCGCCTTGCAATGCCGAAGACAATCTGCGCGCCAGACACCTCATCATGGAAGTCTGGTTCAGGGGCTACTGAGGGAGTCCTGGACTAAGGGGTCCTCGGGTGTCCGGCCTGTTGGACATGGGTCGGACTATTGGGCCATGAAGACACAAGATACAAGACTTTCTCCCATGTCCGGATAGGACTCTCCTTTGCGTGGATGGCAAGCTAGGCGGCCATATGTACTATTTCCTTTCTATGTAACCGACTTTGTACAACCCTAGTTCCCTCCGTGTCTATATAAACTGAAGGGTTTAGTCCTTAGGGACAATCATAATCACATAGGCTAGACTTCTAGGGTTTTAGCCATTACGATCTCGTGGTAGATCAACTCTTGTATTACCTCCATAGAGAGGGCCCAAACCTGGGTAAACATTGTGTCCCCTGTCTCCTGTTACCATCAACCTCAGTCGCACAGCTCGGGACCCCCTACCCAAGATCCGTCGATTTTGACACCGACATCGGTGCAGAAGTTGAGCAGCCTAGCTTCATGAAGCACACTGAGGACTGGTGCGAAGTAAGGCAGTGATTCCATGTCCACATGAGGAATATGCACATGATCAAATACTTTGTCCTTATCGAAAAGCAGTGAAGAATAAAAGTTGGATTGGCCTGCGGTCCAGAAATGCTTCCTTCTCAAACGAGTAGAGTGATGTCTACTACACAACCTTCTTCTTGTAGACGTTGTTGGGCCTCCAAGTGCAGAGGTTTGTAGGACAACAGCAAATTTCCCTCAAGTGGATGACCTAAGGTTTATCAATTCGTGGGATGCATAGGATGAAGATGGTCTCTCTCAAGCAACCCTGCAACCAAATAACAAAGAGTCTCTTGTGTCCCCAACACACCCAATACAATGGTAAATAGTATAGGTGCACTAGTTCAACAAAGAGATGGTGATACAAGTGCAATATGGATGGTAGATATAGGTTTTTGTAATCTGAAAATATAAAAACAGCAAGGTAACTAATGATAAAAGTGAGCGTAAACGGTATTGCAATGCGTTGAAACAAGGCCTAAGGTTCATACTTTCACTAGTGCAAGTTCTCTCAACAATAATAACATAATTGGATCATATAAATATCCCTCAACATGCAACAAAGAGTCACTCAAAAGTCACTAATAGCGGAGAACAAACGAAGAGATTATGGTAGGGTACGAAACCACCTCAAAGTTATCCTTTCTGATCGATCTATTCAAGAGTCCGTAGTAAAATAACATGAAGCTATTCTTTCCATTCGATCTATCATAGAGTTCGTACTAGAATAACACCTTAAGACACAATTCAACCAAAACCCTAATGTCACCTAGATACTCTAATGTCACCTCAAGTATCTGTGGGTATGATTATACGATATGCATCACACAATCTCAGATTCACCTATTCAACCAACACAAAGTACTTCAAAGAGTGCCCCAAAGATTCTACCAGAGAGTCAAGATGAAAATGTGTGCCAACCCCTATGCATAGGTTCATGGGCGGAACCCGCAAGTTGATCACCAAAACATACATCAAGTGGATCAATAGAATACCCCATTGTCACTGCGGGTATCCCACGCAAGACATACATCAAGTGTTCTCAAATCCTTAAAGACTCAATCCGATAAGATAACTTCAAAGGGAAAACTCAATCCATTACAAGAGAGTAGAGGGGGAGAAACATCATAAGATCCAACTATAATAGCAAAGCTCGCGATACATCAAGATCGTACCATCTCAAGAACACGAGAGAGAGAGAGATCAAACACATAGCTACTGGTACATACCCTCAACCCCGAGGGTGGACTACTCCCTCGTTGTCATGGAGAGCGTCGGGATGGTGAAGATGGCCACCAGAGAGGGACTCCCCCCTCCGGCAGGGTGCCAGAACGGGTCTAGATTGGTTTTCGGTGGCTACGGAGGCTTCTAGCGGCGAAACTCCCGATCTATTCTGCACCTCGATGTTTTAGGGTATATGGGTATATATGGGAGGAAGAAGTACATCGGTGGATCTCTGGGCTGTCCACGAGGCGGGGAGGCGGGCCCAGGGGGTGGGCGCACCCCCCACCCTCGCCGGCAGCCCGGGACTCTCCTAGTCCAACTCCGATACTTCATGGGCTTCTTCTGGTCCAAAAATAAGTTCCGTGAAGTTTCAGGTCAATTGGACTCCGTTTGATTTTCCTTTTCTGCGATACTCTAAAACAAGAAAAAAACAGAAAATGGCACTAGGCTCTAGGTTAATAGGTTAGTCCCAGAAATCATATAAAATAGCATATAAATGCATATAAAACATCCAAGGTTGATAATATAATAGCATGGAACAATAAAAAATTATAGATACGTTGGAGACGTATCACAGAGTCATACGGATTGTAATCTGTGAAGAATACATGCTCATGGAAGAAGTCAATAGCCTTGAATTTTTGCTTCTTGGTGAAGGGATTCTTCGGCTTGGGCTGAGGAGTGTCAGTTAAAGTCATCACAGCCTCAGGAATCACATTCTCAGGAACCACAGGCTGAGGAATTTCAGTTTCTGCTTCAGTAATGCATGGGCCTTCAATTCTTCATCAACATTGACATCAGCACTAGTGGACGGAATTTCTTCAGGAATGGAAGGAGTGGAGTGATGATCTTCAGAACCCATTTGAACTTCAGTGTGCACTGGGGACTGAGGAATTTGTTGCGGTGGGGTGAAGAGTGGAGAGTTGGGGTGCTGACTATCCCAATTGTCATCATTCAGCACTGGAGTGGAGCACCCACATCTTCTTCTTCATTCAATTCTTCAACGCCGGCCTCTTTAGCAGTGAACTGAGGCATGGGCGATGAGACGACTGGGGTTGAAGGGGTATTATCTGCTTCAATTTCTTCGTCCAACTGCTCTGAAAAAGCAGTAGAAGGAACATCTTCATCAGATCCGCTTGGGATCTCATAATCTTCACCAAAGGGAACGAGTTCCTTTGATGGCATACTGGAGACAGGAACAACATCAATAGGATCCTCAAATGAGCTGGCTAATGTCTTCATCTTCTTCGGGACTGAAGAATCTGATGAAGCAGATGCTTTCCTTTTATTCACTGCTGCTCGTTCCGCAGCCTTGGTTTTCTTCGCTTCTGATGCAGAAGGAAGAACTGGACTTGGCGTTGGTGCAGGAGGAGCAGAGGAAATTGGTTCAGTTTCCTCAGGCGCAACTAATGCAGTTGCCCTGGCAATTTCAGTTTCTTCAGGCACATCGGTTGATGCTTGAGCTGGCCTAGCTTGTTCCTCAGGTGCAACACTAGTGGTTGCCCTAGTAATTTCATTAGCGGCTAGAATAGAGTCATCAGCCCTAGTACTAGCAGTTTCATCAACAGCCTGATTTTCATCAGCGGTGCTGGCATGTTCTTCAGTTGGCTGAGCAGAAGCCTCAGCCTGAGGATATTCATGTTGCGTTGGGGCTACAACATTGGTGGTGAATCCTTCAGCCAACTTGATGAATCTGACTTTGGCTCCAAGCCAGTCTGTGCGGTAGACCTTGAATTCATCACTGAGTCCTTTGATCTCAGTTTGAATAGCCACAAGTTCATCAGTTGTCATGTTCCTTCTTGTGCTGCACTTTCTTCAGCTGCCTGGCCTTTTCAAATTTCTATTTTTCCTCGCCTATGAAGGCGGTCAGCATGTGACTTTGGCCAGGAGTGAGGTTGAAGTCAGGCATAGGGGTGTTGGGATCCTTGTGCCAGAGATGAATGAAATCGAGGATCAACTTTGGATCCAACATCAATGGCACATTAGTGCCTTTGGCTCTAGCGGCCCTTTCCTGTCTGTCTCTGATGATTTCAGCGAGTTCCTCATCATCAGCTTTGTCATCACTAGATGGTACTTGGAAGGCGACCTGCTTCTTGTGAGGACTTGGTCTAGTGCCTCGTCCAGCAGTGGCCTTAGTCTTCAGTAGAGTGGGGCCTGTTGAGGGTTGCGGAGGAGCTGAAGAACTGCCTGAGGCTCCTGAGGCAATTGATTTGCCTGAGGTCCTTTGACACGCGGCGAGATGTGCAGGTGCAGAGGACTTTGCCGGAGGAGCCGAGGACATTGGAACTTGAGGAACTTGGGCAGCTTGAGGAATTTTTGGTGATGGATTTGAAGAACTAGGTCGTGAGGGCATTGCTGAGGGGCTTGGCCATGAGGGCATTGAAGAAGAAGCACTGGCTTATGTGCGGGATTCTTTGGCATGGCCTTCTTGGGCTTGCTAGCAGAGGCCTCAGCAGTGGCAGCAGCAGAGTCTTCATTGAATTTCTTCACTGCCTCTTTTGCTATCTTGGCCAGTTTAGCTTGACGCTTTGCCCATTCATCAGGATAATCCTCACTGTGCTTGAGGCTAGTGGGGTCTGTAATTTGGTGTGGCACCCCGGCTCAGAGCGACCGGTTTACCCTGCATTGCCAGCCCAGAGACCGGGTCTTCTGGCAACACACAACATATTGGTACAGAAAACAACCGCTTTATTGATGCTAGCGTAACAGAGTTCATATTACAACAGCGGTCGAGGCCAAGCGGCACACTCGGTGCAGCTGAACAATATGTACATTATTTAGTGAACATAAAGGGGCCTCGATCCGAACAACTACATGGCAGCGGAATAACATTGTAGCGGAAGCTCCATATCATAGGGACACCGATGTGGACACGATCTAGACTCGAACATCGCTCCTTTCCAACGAGACTTTCCTGAAATATGGCATGACACACCAGGTCAGTACATTGAATGTACTTGCAAGCTCACAACAAGCATAATCATAATGACAAACAATATCATGATATTTAACCAATTAAAATGCAACACTATATGTCAACATGCTGTGATCATGCTTGAACGTCCCTTGGGACAACTTACCAACCGTGATCATCCTTAGATCACAAACACACCGCCAAGGTGGTAAAACACACCACCAACGTGGTCGTTAACAACATGACTCGTGATCCTTATGGCGATCACAACCATGGCCAACATTTGGTCCCAAATTCTTCGATGGCCTTTCTACCATCCTCAACAATGCAAAGTTCTATAGCTTAGTGTGTAATTTTTATTATTCGTTGACTCGTGGTGGGACCTACAGAGTCTGCTGCCAGGTACAAGCCTTTTGCACAGGTTGTCCATCCTTCTTTGGCTCAAACTTGCGCTTGTTGTCGTTGTTAGCAGGCCTATTATCTAATATAAGCTTGTGCTCTCGTTCAGCAATGAACGCCTTATCTACCAGAGTTTGGAAATCGGTGAAATCGAACATGCTGAGAGCACACCGGAGTTGCGGAGTTAGACCTCCAAGAAATCTGTCAATCTTCCTGTCTTTAGTGACCACGTCATACAAAGAGTAACAGGCCAAATGATTGAATTTTTGCAGATACTCAGCCATAGATTGATTTCCTTGGACGAGCGCGAGAAATTCACGCTTCTTGGCCTTCATAACTCCAGTAGGGATGTGATACTTGCGGACCTTATCCTTGAATTTTTCCCAGGTGACTTCCTGATCAATCGGCCACATGGCTTTTGTATTTTCCCACCATATGACAGCTGCGCCTTCAAGGTAATGGGTTGCAAAGGGGACTTTATCATTTCCTTCAGTAAGAGTGATCTCAAGCTTTTTCTCCATGGTGCGCAACCAATCGTCCGCATCCAATGGGTCAACAACTTGACTGAAACTGGGTGGATTGGTCCTCTGAAAATCTGACAGTATTGAGTGATGACCATTGTGATTTCCATTCTGTCCAACCATAGCTTGCACACTTCTCAATATTTCAATCAGATCATTATTCCTTTTCTCTTCAAACATATGCAGAACTTGCTCGGTGGAGGGAGGATCAGGCGGTGGAGGTGGTGGCTGAACGTACGGTTCGGGAGAATATCCTGCCTGTCGTGCGGAACGACAAACAGGAGTTTCCTCATGAATGTTGCTACTGCTGCCTCCCTGCGTCATCCTATTGAGTATTTTTCCCAAGGCAAAGCAATCGAGATGAGAGGCATCTAAGAATAAAATTGGGGGAAAAGCCAGCAACAAATCTCGAAAAAGACAAAAGAGCGAAGAAAATACGGCGACTAAAGTCCCAGCATAATTATACATAGACTTGTACATGAAAATTAAACGACCTGACTGGTTCCACTACTCTCATACATGAAGCATCATGACTCATACAACTACATCCGTACACCATCTAGATGATTGCGAATACTCAAAGACATTACTGCTCTGCTGGTGCTGCGGTGTCCTCCCCTGAAGCGGTCTCAGATCCCGAACTGACATGGTTAACGGAAACCTCCAGGTCAAAGGTAATGCGACGCCGCTGCCTCAAGGGCTCTCCCTCAGGGGCAGGGGTAGGATGAAGCATAGGGGCTGTAGGAGTAGCAAGAAGTGAGGCCCACTCGGCAGGAGCACTGAGAGTGTTCATGGCCGAGACGCCTGTGCTACTCGGGGGAGTAACTGGCGAAATAGGGGAGCTAGAGCTAACTGGGACATAAGAGGTAAATCCCAGAGAGGACGGAGTAGTGGTGGATCTATTAGTGACCAAGGTAGCGGCTAAATCAGTACGAGCACGAGTCATCTCTCGAGCCACCTCATGGATCATCAGATAGCTAGCAGTGATATAGCGAGCAAGATGTCTAGCAACACTATCAGACTCCGGGTCAACGAGAGGAAAACGGACACGACCGTTGTCGTGCAGAGATGGATAATAATAGAAACCTGGGTGGTGCTGCATTTGAACCTCGGTATAACGAAGCTCGACAAGGACCTCAAATACAGCAAACTGGACAGCTTGAGAAGCGGTGGAGGCGTAACCGCTCCGAGAAGTGCGAGTGTAAGAGCCAGAATCGGAGCTGGTGCGCAGAGTAACCACTACATGATACTCATACACTGAATCTGCTAGACGCTCCCGGTACACACGATAGACGGGTTCGTCTCCGTGAGGGTACAGCCGACGCCACACGTTGCGAAGAAGGTGCGGTGACGTGTACGGCATCAGCTGCAACTGGCACGGATACGGCACCGGAGCCATCTACACTCACAACCATTTGCAGGTTAGCATAACAATAATAATCAAATGACTAGAATGCAACGACCAACTATGACTGTTACCGGCACTCAAATTTACTCGCGCCTAGCGTCCAGTTAACACATCGTAGTCTAACGTGGCCTACAGTCAGCGCGGCTCTGATACCAATCGTCGTGGCACCCCGGCTCAGAGCGACCGGTTTACCCTGCATTGCCAGCCCAAAGACCATTTCTTCTGGCAACACACAACACATTGGTATAGAAAACAACCGCTTTATTGATGCTAGCGGAACAGAGTTCATATTACAACAGTGGTCGAGGCCAAGCGGCACACTCGCTACGGCTGAACAATATGTGCATTATTTAGTGAACATAAAGGGGCCTCGATCCGAACAACTATGTGGCAGCGGAATAATGTCGTAGCGGAAGCTCCATATCACAGGGACACCAATGTGGACACGATCTAGACTCGAACAACGCTCCTTTCCAACGAGAGTTTCCTGAAATCTGGCATGACACGCCGGGTCAGTACATTGAATGTGCTTGCAAGCTCACAACAAGCATAATCATAATGACAAACAATATCATGATATTGAACCAATTAAAATGCAACACTATATGTCAACATGCTGCGATCATGCTTGAACGTCCATTGGGACAACTTACCCACCGTGATCATCCTCAGATCCCAAACACACCACCAACATGGTCTTTAACAACATGACTCGTGATCCTTACGGCGATCGCAACCACGACCAATATTTGGTCCCAAATTTCTCTATGGCCTTTCTACCATCCTCAACAATGCAAAGTTTTACAGCTTAGTGTGTATTTTTTTATCATTTGTTGACTCATGGTGGGACCTACTACGAGGTGTCCGTAAGTGTGGATGCGGCTATCGATAGATTATACACTCTCCAGAGGTAGCGCACTGTACCAACACCACGGAACCCATGGCCTCGCACTCCCATTCGGTTGGACCAACGACATTCTGACGAAACCCCTCCATTGCCACAGCACTCTCCCGGCCACTCCGACCCAAATCCCCAACGGGCTGGTCTCGGGTGGCCCCGTGTCTACCAAAGACACCCCGACCACCGTCGTGGTCAAACTCCCACTCGGGGACACTCCCACTCGAGGACTCGGTACCATAATCTCATCAAAGAGCACACAAGATTATGTCTGCTTGCCGGGCTAGGGAAAACACGACATAACCTTCCCTAGATGGAGGCACCGACCAGAGGCCGTGTCAATGGACCGAATCTAGGCGCCCCATAAAGGCAAATGTGGTTGCACTGGAAAGAACTTGATTCAGCGACACCATGACCCAGTCAACGGTGTATTCAAGTTGAGTTATTTTCAGTTTCAACTTAAACTAACAATGACCAGTGTCATAGCATGCCATGAAATGCAAAACATAACATGCATCATAAAAAATGACCGATGTTATCTTTACACCAAGCATAACTGTCAACAACTCACGTTACTCTACTAGCTCAAAATGACTCACAACTGAACCAAAATATTTTGCAACAAGTTTCATTAATTTCTTACGCAAGAAAACAACTCCGATAACCTTTTCATATGCATAACAAAAGATTTTACTATCAACCATTCTTACTTTCTTTATCACTAAATTAAGTTCAAACTTTCTGTAAAACAAGTAATATGATCTAACATAATATTTAACAGAATATCTTCTAACAAATTTTTATCAATTTCAGGAAGGCAATAATATAGCTAAAATAACTACCATGCATAACAAAATTATTTCTAACATCACCTTAAATAAATCTTAACTTGCTTTATCCACTAAACTAGTTGCAACTATTCTGTAAATCAGGCATAACAACTATCCAACATTTAACAGAATGCAAATCACTCAATAATCATTTAAATGCATGGATTAATCATTTCATTCAAGTGAGAAAATCACAAATATTGAAATGGCATCATAAAAATGTTGCTGTGGCTTGCCTTAGTGTAGATGAGGTTCACAAGCCTCCTGGTGATCCTCAAGACAAGCCTCACCTTCTGAAAATAATTTTAAACACAAAAAGAAAATATCAAGAACAGTTCTGAAATTCACCATAAATTCTAAACAGCTCAGAAAAATCTCATCTTTGGTGAGCTGTTAGACTTTCTTTCAAAGAACATAATGCAAAAAGAATCAATTCATTTGGACTTATGGTTAAAAAGTTATAACAGTTTGAAGTGTTCTGTAAATTCAAATGAATTTGAATAAAAGAAAAAGACTGGGGGTGACGTCGAAGGCGTAAAGCCCAGGGGCGCCACCACTCGTACCACTTCGCGCGCGTACTGAGTTGCTGACTAGCGGGCCCCGCTAGTCAGGTGGGGGAAGAGGGAGAGAGAAATAGAGATGCCCGCGGCTTCGCCGGAGCTATTGCCGGTGACGAGGGCTCTTTGCCCAAAACGAGAAGGAGGGATGGCAAGAGGAGGTCGAGGCGCACCTGCCCATACCCGTAGTGTGGCTAGGGGTGGTCGAACGGCGTCGGAATCTTGCTCGCGAGCGGAGGCAGAACGAGGGGGTCGCAGGAGTTGAAGAAGAAGGCGAGAAGGGGCCACTCCAGAGGCTCCAAGCGGGCGAGACGGCCTCACCGGGGAGAGGCGGAGGCCCTGGAGGGGTTGCCCAGGCCCGCGAGGGGCTGGAGCTGCCGCGGCGACCAGAGCGGATCGCCGGCGAGCTCGAGCTCGGGGACGGCGGCCCGAGGCCTGCCCGGCCGGGCTACGGCTTCCTACTCGACCGTGGAGTGTGTGTGAGTGTCGGAGGATGCTCGAGGAGGTTGGGGAGGGGCTCTATATATAGGCGAGCGGCGAGGGTGCTTCGGGCTCCGTTGGTGGACACCTGTCCACGGCGCCCGGCGACGAGCAGCGTTAGTGAGAGGGGGAGAAGGCGACGGAGGTCACGCGTCCACTGTGGGCGAGCGGAGATGAGCACAGGATCAAGGGGGTGACGATGAGTACAGTGCGCTCCGCACTGTTGGGCTGGCTGGACCTTGCCCGTGCTTGCTGCGGCGAGCTCCGACGTCGGCGAGTGCCAGGGCGGAGTTAAGGGTGTCGAGACGATGATGGTGGCAAACTTTGGCAAGGTTTGGCAGGCGGGGGAAGCGAGCATGCGCGAACAGAGCGCTCGGCGGGTCCCAGAGCGCGTCGACACGCATGCCTGACATCGTGGACACGCATGGTCACCACGCGAACTCTCTCCTTAGGCCAGCCTTTGTCCAAAAATCATGTCTGGCATGTTGTTCGCGGTGGTTTTGAAGTTTACCACGGTTTGGTTTGGATCCAGGTGCAGTAGAGAAAATTTTACAAGTCTGGTAAGTTTCTGGACAGTAACTTTATGATGTTACTGTGGTCAACTGGCTGGGAGTTTGAAGCTATGCTTTGGAGGCTAGCTTAGAGTTACTAAGGTAAATAAGCACAAGAAAGATCAGGTCAAATGGAGCAAGTAAAATGGTAGTTGCTGTAGAAACCACCATTTTTGTCCAGAACAGAAAAGATTTTCTGTAGCAAAAATATTCCAAAAAGTGATGAAATATTTTTGCTCAGGGAGGTGCCCTACGGTCCCTAGAATATTTGTGAATTTTCTTAGAATTTTCTGAGCCATAAAAATTAGGGTTGCTTTGGAGCAAACAGATTTGGCTTATGGTTTTAGAGAGAAAATGAATATTTTTCATTTAAGAAAAATATTCCAAAGATTATTTTGTGGTGTATCAGAAGTGAAATGATGGTTTGGGAGAGAAATGAACACTTGGGTGAAGGCCAAGGATGCCCAAGTGTTTAAGTCCAAATGAAAAGATTCAAAAACTCCATGTTTCAAAAAATTTAAATTGAAAACTAAAAAAAAATAAGAGAGGGCAAAAACCAGGATGTCACAAACCTCCCCCACTTAGAATGAATCTCGTCCTCGAGATTCGGTTGCTTGGGAAAACCACTCTGGATACTGACTCTTAAGGAACTCTTCCTGCTCCAAAGTTGCTTCTGACTCTATGTGATGCTCCCACTGAATTTTGAAAAAAAAATCTGACTTTGCTGCGAGTGACCCTTTCCAATTGATCCAGAATTTTGAACGGTCTTTCTTCATAAGTTAAATCCTTTGCCAATTCTATTTCAGTCATTGTAGTCTTTTTGTCAGGCGGGGATATGCATCGTCTCAATTGCGAGACATGGAATACATTGTGTATATCTAACAACTCCGGGGGTAGTTCCAGTTGGTATGCAACCGTACCCACTCGAGACATAATTGGGAATGGACCAATGAATCTGGGTGCCAGCTTTCCATGAGTCTGAAATCACTTAACTCCACTCATAGGAGTGACCCGGAGGTACACGTTTTCTCCGGGTTCAAAACTGACCTGGCGATGCTTTGCATCATAATAACTCTTCTGACTGGATTTGGCCAATTGCAGACGGTCTCTGATTTCCCTGACTTGTCTCTCAGCTTCCATCATGAGATCGGTTCCGAAGATACGGCTATCTCCAGCTTGAGACCAATTTAGAAGAGTGCGACACTTACGACCGTATAGGGCTTCATAGGGCGACATCTTTAGACTGGTCTGAAAACTATTGTTATACGAGAACTCAGTGTATGGCAAGCAATCTTCCCATTTAGCTCCGTTGGCTAGCACACAGGCTCACAACATATCTTCGAGTATTTGATTTACTCGCTTTGTCTGACCATTCGTCTGAGGGTGATAAGCAGTACTATATTTCAGTGCTGCCCCCAAGGCTCGATGGAGATGGGACCAGAAAGCGGAGGTAAACAAAGAACCTCGGTCAAAAGTGATAGTCCAGGGTACTCCATGCAGACTGACGATTCTGGATACATATAGTTGTGCAAGTTCATTTTCTCTGTATCTGGTGCTGATCGGGATGAAGTGAGCAACCTTGGTGAGGGTGTCCACTATAACCCAGATTGCGTCTTTGCCTCGCTGAGTCCTAGGCAATCCGGTGATGAAATCCATGCAAACATCATCCCATTTCCATTGTGAAACTGGCAGTGGTTGGAGAAGTCCGGCTAGCTTCTGATGATCTGCTTTCACCTTGTTGCATATGTCGCAACAGGCTACAAAATAGGCAATGTCTTTCTTCATCGCATCCCACCAGAATATTTGCTTAAGGTCTTCATACATTTTCGTACCTCCCGGATGAATGGAATACGAGGATTCGTGTGCTTCTGACAAGATTTTCTTCTTCAAGTCCGGTTGATTTGGTACACAAATTCGTCCACGGAATCGGAGGGTACCGAAGTTGTCCTTGAAGAAATCTGGGAGCTGCCTTGCATGTTTTTGTAGCTCGGCGTCATCTGGCTGGGCCTTGCGGATTTCTGTCTCAAGTGTGCGGGTAACTTCCAAAATATTAGTGAGACCAGCATCCACGATGACCAAGTTGAGCAGAGAGATCTCCTCCTAAAGTTCGGTAGGAAATGATTTTAACATGACATTTAAGCTGACGGGCTTTCGACTGAGCGCATCGGCAACGACGTTGGCCTTGCCTGGATGGTAATTTATTCCAAGGTCATAATCTTTGACCAACTCTAACCATCTTCGTTGACAGAGATTCAAATCTGGCTGAGTGAAGATGTACTTGAGGCTTTTGTGGTCGGTAAAAATTTGGCATCTTTCTCCAATGAGATACTGTCTCCAAATTTTTAATGCATGAACCACGGCGGCCAATTCCAATTCATGAGTAGGATAATTTCCCTCATGTGGTCGCAGTTGTCGTGATGCATAGGCTACTACCTTGCCGTCTTGCATCAGCACTCAACCAATACCTTGTCTGGAGGCATCACAGTACACATCAAAGCTGCAATAAATGTGTGGAAGAGTCAATACCGGTGCGGTTGTTAGATGTGTCTTTAGCTCATTAAAACTCTTCTCATAGTCCTTGGTCCACATAAACTTTGTATCCTTTTTGAGCAGTTCCGTCATAGGTTTAGCAATTTTTGAAAACCCTTCAATGAAACAACGATAGTATCCAGCTAATCCGAGGAAACTCTAGATCTGTGTTACAGTTGTGGGCGGTAACCAATCGAGCACATCTTTTACTTTGCTCAGGTCCACGGCTATACCTTCGGCGGATAGTACATGTCCGAGAAACCCAACTTGCTTGAGCCAAAATTCACACTTACTGAACTTGGCCTATAACTGATGGTTGCGGAGTCGTTGTAGCACTGCTCGGAGGTGATCCTTATGCACTTCTTCACTCTTGGGGTAAATGAGGATGTCGTCGATAAAGACTACCACGAATTTGTCGAGGAAGTCCATGAACACTTTGTTCATCATGTGCATGAAGAAGGCAGGGGCATTGGTGAGACCAAAGGACATCATAGTATATTCGTAAAGACCATACCGTGTAGTGAATGCGGTCTTAGGAATATCTTCCTTTTTAATATTGAGCTGATGATATCCGATCCATAAATCAATTTTTGAGAATACTTTAGCTCCACTGAGCTGATCAAACAGATCATCAATCCTTGGTAGTGGGTATTTATTTTTTATGGTGACCTCATTCAGCCGGCGATAATCTATGCACATACGGAGACTGCCATCCTTTTTGCCCACAAAAATTGCAGGTGACCCCCACGGTGAAGATCTGGGACGAATATAACCCTTCTGGAGTAATTCGTCAAGCTATTTCTTTAGTTCCACTAATTCTGATGAGGGCATCCGGTAATACTTCTTGTATAATGGTGCAGTTCCGGGCACAAGATCTATGGCAAACTCCAGTTCATGATCTGGTGGCATGCCTGGCAGTTCTTCTGGAAACACATCAGGGTACTCATTGACCACAGGAATAAATTCCAATTCAGCCATAGCGGTGCAAACTAGTTCTGGCTTGGGGACATGCTTGCGAGCATAGAATTTGGTGAGCTGCCCATTCAGACTGGTCAAATTAACTTCTCGGGTTGCGCAGTTTATAAAAACTTGATATTTGGTCAGCCAATTCATACCCAATATAATATCCAACTGTTCAGACTCAATGATTATCAGGGATGTCGGAAAGTGGACCCCGTTGATATTGATCTCTAGATCACGGCAGACTAGATTGCTCTTGATTATAGATCCCGGGGTTTGTACCAGCATATTTTTGCCCAACATTGTGCAAGGGAAATTGTTTTGGGCGGCAAAACTCCGAGAAATAAAAGAATGGGAAGCCTCAGAGTCAAATAAAATTACTGCAGGTATGTCATTAACAGAAAACATACTAATGACGACTTCTGGCTTCTCTTGGGCTTCATTGACGGAGATATGATTCACGTGCCCAGCGAAGTTTTGCTGGGTTGGCCCTGACTCCATAAAGTTGACTTGTGGCCTGATCAGAGCATTCACCTTGTGGTTCTTGGGGAACTGTTTGGCATAATGTCCGGGTTGCCCGCAAATGAAACAAGAATTATTGCGCTGGCGCTCCTCATTCGTTGGACTGGTTAAAACATTCTTGACTTGAGTGGCGGTCTTGTTAACATTTTGCTGCCAATTTGGCCTGTATTCCACCTGAGTCTGCTGCCAGGTACCAGCCTTTTGCATAGGTTGTCCGTCCTTCTTTGGCTCAAACTTGCGCTTGTTGTCGTTGTTAGTAGGCCTATTATCTGATATAAGCTTGTGCTTTCGTTCAGCAATGAACGCCTTATCTACCAGAGTTTGGAAATCGGTGAAATCAAACATGCTGAGAGCACACCGGAGTTGCGGAGTTAGATCTCCAAGAAATCTGTTAATCTTCCTATCTTCAGTGGCCACGTCATACAGAGAGTAACGGGCCAAATGATTGAATTTTTGCAGATACTCAGCCACAGATTGATTTCCTTGGACGAGCGCGAGAAATTCACGCTGCTTGGCCTTCATAACTCTAGTAGGGATGTGATAATCGCGGAACTTATCCTTGAATTTTTCCCAGGTGACTTCCTCATCAATCAGCCACATGGCTTTTGTATTTTCCCACCATATGGCAGCTGCGCCTTCAAGGTAATGGGTTGCAAAGGGGACTTTATCATTTCCTTCAGTACGGGCGATCTCAAGCTTTTTCTCCATGGTGCGCAACCAATCGTCCGCATCCAATGGGTCAACAACCTGACTGAAACTGGGTGGATTGGTCCTCTAAAAATCTGACAGTATTGAGTGATGACCATTGTGATTTCCATTCTGTCCAACCATAGCTTGCACACTTCTCAATATTTCAATCAGATCATTGTTCCTTTTCTCTTCAAACATACACAGAACTTGCTCGGTGGAGGGAGGATTAGGCGGTGGAGATGGTGGCAGAACGTACGGTTCGGGAGAGTATCCTGCCTGTCGTGCGGAACGACGAACAGGAGTTCCCTCACAAACGTTGCTACTGCTGCCTCCCCACGTCATCCTATTGAGTATTTTTCCCAAGGCAACGCAATCAAGATGAGAGGCATCTAAGAATAAAATTGGGGGAAAAGCCAGCAACAAATCTCGAAAAAGACAAAAGAGCAAAGAAAATACAGCGATTAAAGTCCTAGCATAATTATACACAGACTCGTACATGAAAATTAAACGACCTGACTGGTTCCACTACTCTCATACATGAAGCATCATGACTCGTACAACTACATCCGTACACCATCTAGATGACTGCGAATACTCAAAGACACTACTGCTCTACTGGTGCTGCGGTGTCCTCCCCTGAAGCGGTCTCAGATCCCGAATTGACGTGGTTAACGGAAACCTCTGGGTCAAAGGTAATGCGACGCCGCTGCCTCGAGGGCTCTCCCTCAGGGGCAGGGGTAGGATGAAGCATCGGGGCTGCAGGAGTAGCAAGAAGTGAGGCCCACTCGACAGGAGCACTGAGAGGGTTGACAGCCGAGACGCCTGTGCTACTCGGGGGAGTAACCGGCGAAATAAGGGAGCTAGAGCTAACTGGGACACAAGAGGTACATCCTAGTGAGGACGGAGTAGTGGTGGATCTAGTAGTGACCAAGGTAGCGGCTAAAGCAGTACGGGCATGAGTCAGCTCTCGAGCCAGCTCGTGGATCATCAGATAGCTAGAAGTGATATAGCGAGCAAGATGGCTAGCAACACTATCAGACTCCGGGTCAACGAGGGGAAAACGGACACGACCGTTGTCGTGCAGAGATGGGTAATAATAGAAACTTGGGTGGTGCTACATTTGAACCTCGGTATAACGAAGCTCGACAAGGACCTCAAATGCGGCAAACTGGACAGTCCGAGAAGCGGTGGAGGCGTAACCGCTCTGAGAAGTGCGAGTGTAAGAGCCGGAATCGGAGCTGGTGCGCAGAGTGACCACTGCGTGATACTCATACACTGAATCTGCTAGACGCTCTCGGTACACACGATAGACGGGTTCGTCTCCGTGAGGGTACAGCCGACGCCACACGTTGTGGAGAAGGTGCAGTGACGTGTACGACATCATCTGCAACTGGCACGGATACGGCACCAGAGCCATCTACACTCACAACCATTAGCAGGTTAGCATAACAATAATAATCAAATGACTAGAATGCAACAACCAGCTATGATTGTTACCGGCACTCAAATTTACGCGCGCCTAGCGTCCAGTTAACACATCATAGTCTAACGTGGCCTACAGTCGGCGCGGCTCTGATACCAATCGTTGTGGCACCCCGGCTCAGAGCGACCGGTTTACCCTGCATTGCCAGCCCAAAGACCGTGTCTTCTGGCAACAGACAACATATTGGTACAGAAAACAACCGCTTTATTGATGCTAGCGGAACAGAGTTCATATTACAACAGTGGTCGAGGCCAAGTGGCACACTCGCTGCGGCTGAACAATATGTACATTTTTTAGTGAACATAAAGGAGCCTCGATCAGAACAACTATGTGGCAGCGGAATAACGTCGTAGCGGAAGCTCCATATCACAGGGACACCGATGTGGACAAGATCTAGACTCGAACAATGCTCCTTTCCAACGAGACTTTCCTGAAATCTAGCATGACACACCAGGTTAGTACATTGAATGTGCTTGCAAGCTCACAACAAGCATATTCATAATGATAAACAATATCATGATATTGAACCAATTAAAATGCAACACTATATGTCAACATGCTGTGATCATACTTGAACGTCCATTGGGACAACTTACCAACCGTGATCATCCTCAGATCACAAACACACCACCAAGGTGGTAAAACACACCACCAACATGGTCTTTAACAACATGACTCGTCATCCTTACGGCGATCACAACCACGACCAATATTTGGTCCCAAAATCCTCTATGGCCTTTTTACCATCCTCAACAATGCAACGTTTTACATCTTAGTGTGTAATTTTTATTATTCGTTGACTCATGGTGGGACCTACTACGAGGTGTCCGTAACCGTGGACGCGGCTATCGATAGATTATACACTCTGCAGAGGTAGCGCACTGTACCCACACCACAGAACCCATGGCCTCGCACTCCCATTCGAGTGGACCAACGGCATTCCGATGAAACCTCTCCATTGCCACATCACTCTCCCGGCCACTTTGACCCAAATCCCCAACGGGCTGGTCCTGGGTGGCCCCGTGTCTACCAAAGACACCCCGACCACCGTCGTGGTCAAACTCCCACTCGGGGACACTCCCACTCGGGGACTCGGTACCATAATCTCATCAAAGAGCACACAATATTATGTCTGCTTGCCGGGCCAGGGCAAACACGACATAACCTTCCCTAGATGGAGGCACCGACCAGAGGCCGTGTCAATGGATCGAATCAAGGCCCCCCATAAAGGCAAATGTGCTTGCACTGGAAAGAACTTGATTCAGCGGCACCATGACCCAGTCAACGATGTATTCAAGTTGAGTTATTTTCAGTTTCAAGTTTAAACTAACAATGACCGGTGTCATAGCATTCCATGAAATGCAAAACAACACATGCATCATTAAAAAAATGACCGATGTTATCTTTACACCAAGCATAACCGTCAACGACTCACATTACTCTACTAGCTCAAAATGACTCACAACTGAACCAAAATATTTTGCAACAAGTTTCATTAATTTCTTAAGCAAGAAAACAACTCCGATAACTTTTTCATATGCATAACAAAAGATTTTTCTATCAACCATTCTTACTTTCTTTATCACTAAATTAAGTTCAGACTTTCTGTAAAACAAGTAATATGATCTAACAGAATAGTTAACAGAATATTTTCTAACAAATTTTTATCAATTTCAGGAAGGCAACAATATAGCTAAAATAACTACCATGCATAACAAAATTATTTCTAACATCACCTCAAATAAATCTTAACTTGCTTTATCCACTAAACTAGTTTCAACTATTCTATAAATCAGGCATAACAACAATCCAACATTTAACAGAATGCAAATGACTCAATAATCATTTAAATGCATGGATTAATCATTTCATTCAAGTCACAAATATTGAAATGGCATCATAAAAATGTTGCTGTGGCTTGCCTTAGTGCAGATGAGGTTCACAAGCCTCCTGGTGATCCTCAAGACAAGCCTCACCTTCTGAAAATAATTTTAAACACAAAAAGAAAATATCAAGAATACTTCTGAAATTCACCAGAAATTCTAAACAGCTCCGAAAAATCTCATCTTTGGTGAGCTGTTAGATTTTCTTTCAAAGAACATAATGCAAAAAGAATCAATTCATTTGGACTTATGGTTAAAAAGTTATAACAGTTTGAAGTGTTCTGTAAATTCAAATGAATTTGAATAAAAGAA
>NC_041386.1:111599702-111675088 GCF_002162155.2 Triticum dicoccoides
GTACCGCTTCGTGCACATATTGAGTGGGTGACTAGCAGGCCCCGCTAGTCAGGTGGGGGAAGAGGGAGAGAGAAACATAGATGCCCGTGGCTTCGTCGGAGCTCTCGCCGACGACGAGGGCTCTTTGGCCAAAACGAGAGGGAGGGATGGCAAGAGGAGGTCGAGGTGCATCTGCCCGTACCCGTAGCGTGGCTAGGGGTGGTCGGACGGCGTCGGAATCTTGCTCGCGAGCGGAGGAAAAACAAGGGGGTCACCGGAGTTGAAGAAGACGGCGAGCAGGGGCCACTCCAGAGGCTCCAAGCGGGCGAGACGGCCTCACCGGGGAGAGACGGAGGCCCTGGAGGGGTCGCCCTGGCCTGGGAGGGGTTGGAGCTGCCGCGGCGACCAGAGGGGATCGCCGTCGAGCTCGAGCTCGGGGACAACAGCCCGAGGCCTGCCCGGCCGGGCTACGGCTTCCTACTCGACCGTGGAGTGTGTGTGAGTGCTGGAGGATGCTCGAGGAGGTTGGGGAGGGGCTCTATATATAGGCGAGCGGCGAGGGTGCTTCGGGCTCCGCTGGTGGACACCTGTCCATGGCGCCCGGCGACGAGCGACGTCAATGAGAGGGGGAGAAGGCGACAGAGGTCACGCGGCCAGTGTGGGCGAGCGGAGACGAGCACATGATCAAGGGGGTGATGACGAGCACAGTGTGCTCCGCACTGTTGGGCTGGCCGGACCTTGCCCATGCTTGCTGCGGCGAGCTCCGGCATCGGCGAGTGCCAGGGCAGAGTTAAGGGTGTCGAGACAATGATGGTGGCGAGCTTTGGCAGGCGGGGGAAGCGAGCACGCATGAACAGAGCGCTCGGCGGGTCCCAAAACGCGTCGGCACGCATGCCTGGCATCGTGGACACGCGTGGTCACTGCGCGAACTCTCTCCCCAGGCCAGCCTTCGTCCAAAAATCATGTCTGGCATGTTGTTCACGGTGGTTTTGAAGTTTACCACGGTTTGGTTTGGATCCAGGTGCAGTAGAGAAAATGTTACAAGTCTGGTAAGTTTCTGGACAGTAACTTTGTGATGTTACTGTGGTCAACTGGCTGGGAGTTTGAAGCTGTGCTTTGGAGGCTAGCTTAGAGTTACTAAGGTAAATAAGCACAAGAAAGATCAGGTCAAATGGAGCAAGTAAAATGGTAGTTGCTGTAGAAACCACCCTTTCTGTCCAGAACAGAAAAGATTTTCTGTAGCAAAAATATTCCAAAAAGTGATGAAATATTTTTGCTCAGGGAGGTGCCCTAGGGTACCTAGAATATTTGTGAATTTTCTTAGAATTTTCTGAGCCATAAAAAATAGGGTTGCTTTGGAGCAAACAGATTTGGCTTAGGGTTTTAGAGAGAAAATGAATATTTTTCATTTAAGAAAAATATTCCAAAGATTATTTTGTGGTGGATCAGAAGTGAAATGATGGTTTGGGAGAGAAATGAACACTTGGGTGAAGGCCAGGGATGCCCAAGTGTTTAAGTCCAAATGAAAAGATTCAAAAACTCCATGTTTCAAAAAAATCAATTGAAAACTCAAACAAATAAGAGAGGGCAAAAACCAGGCTGTCACATTTGGCCAGGGGCCAATGGAGGTCTTGGACAAGGAGGGTGAAGAGCGAATTTCTTCATGTACTTTGGAGTGACATATTGGTAGTCCCTCCATTCTCTGGCCCATCTCCTCTCAATTTTCTGAATGCGCACTTTGCGCTCATTCTTGGTTTCTTGAGGGGGTGTGCAGTACCCATCATAGATATCTTCTGTGATTTCAAAAGCTGTGTTGACTTCTAGTCTCTTGCCTCCTGTTGGGGATATAGTTACTGGAGGTAAACCGGCTAGGCATGGCCGGATTAGCTCCATGAAGATTGAAGCCCATGAAGATGAGAAGATACTGGCGCTTTAAGAAGGCCCAAGGCCCAAAGACGGATTAAAGCCTGTAGATATGAACCGACTTTATCATATAAACTTGTATTGTAAGTTAGAGGAATAGAGACCGAGCCGGACACCTCTATGATCCGGCCTCGGGACTCTGTAAACCGGCGGGCATCAACCTGTGTATATAAAGGGACGACCCGACCGCGGTTTGAGGATAGAAAAACAACAACTCGAGGGCCAGCGAAAGCGGATTCGCTCCCTGGTCATCGAAACCCTAGCAATACGAATCACAACTAGACGTAGGCTTTTACCTTCATCGAAGGGGCCGAACTAGTATAAACTCCCCGTGTCCCCTTGTCCGGTTTAACCCCTCTAAGCTAACCCGTTGCGATGGCTCCACGACTAAGTCCTTTCACGAGGACATCTGCCATGACAAACCCACGAAAGTTGGTGCCCACCGTGGGGCTATCGCATGATGGTTTCGAGTTCTTAAAGGGCAGCTTTGATGGACTCAAGGGATACGCTGTGGGTCGGATGACGAAGAGTCGTCGCGACAAGCTCTACATCGACAACGCGGGATGGGGCCCCGAGGCCGATTCCATCGAATACGGGTACCGGGTCCCCTTTGGTGGGATTCACGTCTTCATCGGTAAGATTGGCGAACCGGGCCCTGAGCTAGACACCTGCACCAACATCATCGAGATGGCTCAGCGTGCAAGCCCTTCCCCGGTTCAGCCCATGGCAAAGCATGTTTTCGTAGGTGTCATCCATGGAGTAGAATATGAGGATGGACCGGCATCCGATGGACAAACCGTTGTCTGCTCTGACGACGAGTCTTCTGGAGAGACCGAATCGCTCTATCAGTTGCAGGATGGCCGGATTAGTGGAGGTTCCGAGGGCAACAGTATTCCGGACTCCCCTGATCTGCCAAACCGGGCCGCCATCTTCATGGCCGGTACACAATCAGCGCTCCACTCATCAACCGCCGCAGCAATGCTCTCCGGTTTAGCAACAGCCACGCCGACGGGGGCAGGGAGCTCTGCGCCACCTCCAGCTCAAGTTCTGTCTGACTTGTTCGACGCTTTGGCAACATTGATGGCCGCAGCAGCCCGGGATCAGCACAACACGGAGATCACAAAGGTGAAAGATCAGATAACTCATGCTAAAGTGGACCTAGCGGCAGAGAACGCTAGGATGGCTCCAGAACGGGCCGAGTTGGAAGCTCAGGCCTACTCGCTTAGGATGGATCAGAATGCTTCAGAAGAAGTCATGAGAAGAAGATACCGATCGCATCTCCCGCTGAGTTATGAGCCAAGAAATCTCTTCAACACGCCAGGAGCAGGAACTAGTAACCAGCCAATATTAAACCGGACGGAGGCGCCAGGAACATGAGCGCCGGTTCAGCCGCGCATGATGGACCCGCCTCGTCAGAACAACATTGTGCCACAGTATGTTCCAACACCCCCCGGGCATTACTCCAACCCGTTGGACAACATCGTGGTCGCCGCTTCGCGGTTGGCAGCCCTCCCAACCGACGGCGAATCACCAGTTGCGATTGAAGCACGATGGGCCAGAGATCTCCTTCAAACAGCTCTAAATCAGCAGCAGACATATTCGCACAGTCGTGAGAGGATTCATTCCACCCCCCGTCCAAGCCGGAGCTACAACATGCACGTTGAGGATGAACCAGCCGTGTCAAGCAGTGCACGTCACCGTAACTCACCGCGAGGGCACAACCCGGCAGGGGGAGGTGCTAATGCGCAGGATGTGGTGGATCATGGTCGCGCATGTCGAGAGGCCGAGTTATCAGCTCAGCACGGAGCCCGTCAACCTACTCCGGTTCACCCTACCGCTTCAGTAGAGCCAGGTGTGGTATTCAGTTCCTTAGGGGTGCCGTGTTTCACCCCCGTTTTGCGTAATGTGCGACTGCCCAAGGATTTCAAAGGACCTCGTAAGGTACCCAATTACACCGCCGATCTGCAACCAGAGGCATGGGTTGAAAGTTACGAGATGGCAATGGAGATGTTAGATGTGGATGAAGCGGTATGTGCTAAATACTTCACCATGATGTTGGAAGGAACAACTCGTACTTGGTTGAAGAGCTTACCAACTAACTCTGTCGGATCATGGGCCGAATTGAAGCACTGATTTATCCAGAACTTCAAAGATACTTGTAAGCAGCCCATGTCAATTGTGGATCTGGCCGCTTGTGTCCAAGAGGATGGGGAGTCCACGACCCATTGGGTAAAGCGGGTCTCAGCCATTTTGCATTCATCGGATCGTATCAATGCAGATACCGCAGTGCTAACGTTGGAGGGCAATTGCTGTTTTCGGCCGCTCAAACAGAAGTTAGGAAGGCTCAAACGTCACTGCGATGATATGTCAACGCTTATGGCCGCTTTGGTTAAGTATGCCGATTCAGATAATACTAAAGACCCTGACTCAGAGGAGGACAAACTGGGGAAAGGGAAAAAGAATGGCAACACCAAGGGTCAGCAACATAATCCGGCAGGCCATGGAAATAATGGTAAGCGCAAGGCCGACAACAGTTTGGACTTTGTGGCTAACACCAATGCTCAGGAGAATGGTCAGCACCGTAAGGGCAAGCAGCCCCAGAGAGGCGGAGGTTCAGGCCCCAATTTGGAGCGCCTGTTAAATCAACCCTGTCCAAAGCATGGATGAAAGGAGAAGCCAGCATCACATCTTTGGAAGGATTGTTATATCATGCGAGATTTCAAGAACTCCAATATGTTTCAGTACGATAATGGCCCACCCGGCGGTTCAGGAGGTGGTTTCCACGGGCCGGGTTACGGAGGCGGCAGCTCCGGTTCAGGATTTCAGGGCAATCAAACCGAACACATCAATCAAGGGAACCAGGGCAACCAGGAAGGTTACAACCATCAGGGGAACCAGCAGCAGCAGTCGGGTTATCAGAGCAATCCTAAGCAGTTAAATAGTGGGCAGTATCATGTCTTCACCACTAGCTTGTGTAAGCATGATCAGAAGCTTCACAAGAGGGCAGTGAACTCTGTTGAACTGGCGGTGCCTCGGTATTTGCGCTGGTCTGAGCAACCCATTTTGTGGAGTAGAGAGGATCACCCGCCCCGGGTTGACAATCCGGATCATCTGGCCTTAGTGGTGGCCCCTCAAGTTGGGGGATATAAGTTCACTAAGGTACTCATGAATAGGGGAAGTAGTATCAACATTCTATATTATGATACCTTTCGTCGTATGGGGTTGACAGATAAGAATCTTAAACCGTCAAACACCATTTTCCATGGTGTGGTGCCTGGTAAGTCCGCATATCCAGTGGGCAAGATAGCCTTAGAGGTGGCTTTTGGAGATGATCATGATTCAAGATCAGAAACATTGACTTTTGAGGTGGTGAAAATCAAAAGTCTGTATCACGCTTTGTTTGGGAGACCGGCTTATGCTAAGTTCATGGCGAGGCCATGTTATGTTTATCTACAGCTTAAAATGCCAGGTCATAAGGGGACCATCACAGTACACGGGAGCAGGAAGATCGCTTTGGAATGTGAGGAAGGTGATGCGGCTTATGCTGAGTCGGTTTGTGCCACGGAGGAGCTGAAGTTTTATAAAGACCAAGTTGATCCGGCAGATATGACTTCTTTGAAAAAGCCAACTACGGAACACGATCCGGCGTTGAAATTTAAATCGGCCACAGATACTAAGATAGTTGATTTTGTTCCTGGTGATTCATCCAAGCAGTTCAACATCAGCGCTAACCTGGGTCCCAAATAGGAAAGCGCGCTCATCGAGTTCATCCATGAGAACCGGGACATCTTTGCATGGAAACCTTCTGACATGTCAGGTGTGCCGAGGGAACTCGCTGAGCACACACTTAACATTGATCCTAAGTTTAAACCGGTCCGGCAGTTTCTCCGACGCTTCAACGAAGAAAGGCGTAAGGCTATTGGTGAAGAGGTAGCTCGGTTGTTGGCCGCAGGGTTTATCGTGGAGGTCTTTCACCCAGAGTGGTTGGCTAATCCGGTGCTGGTTCTTAAGAAAAACGGCACTTGGCGTATGTGTGTAGATTACATAGACTTGAACAAGGCTTGCCCTGCAGATCCCTTTGCCCTCCCTCGTATTGATCAGGTTATTGATGCTACGGCGGGTTGTGACCGTTTGTGTTTTTTGGACGCTTATTCTGGTTATCTTCAGATCAAAATGGCAGTTAAGGACCAGGAGAAGACGGCTTTTATAACTCCTTTTGAAGCCTTCTGCTATGTCTCCATGCCTTTTGGGCTCAAGAGTGCCCAGGCGACTTATCAACGCTGTGTTCAGAATTGTCTTCATAAGCAGATTGGGCACAATGTGCTTATGTAGATGATATTGTGATAAAGTCCAGGAAGGAGGAAACATTGATAGATGATTTGAGAGAAACCTTTGAAAACCTCCGGGTTTACAAGATGATGCTCAATCCGGAAAAGTGTGTCTTTGGTGTCCCGACAGGCAAACTCTTGGGTTTTCCAATGTCAAATAGAGGCATTGAGGCTAATCCGGAAAAAATCTCAGCAATTACATCTTTGGCTAAACTGGCGTGTATCAATGACGTTCAACGTTTGGCCAGACGGATTGTGGCTTTGAGCCAGTTTATCAGTTGTCTTGGGGAGAAGTCTATCCCTTTATATCAGATGCTAAAGAAAACAGATGATTTTGTCTAGAGCGAGGCGGCTGATAAAGCGTTTGAGGATCTGAAGAGGAAGTTAGCTGAACCGCCTATGCTTGCAGCCCCGATCGATGAAGAGCTGTTATTGTTGTATGTGGCTGCTAATGCCCGAGCTGTTAGTGTGGCTATTGTGGTGGAGCGCAAGGAAGCTGGAAAGGAGTATCCGTTTCAACGGCCGGTTTATTATATCAGTGAGGTGCTCATTGAATCAAAGCAGAGGTATCCACATTGGCAGAAGCTGGTGTACGGAGTGTTTATCGCAAGCCGGAAGCTCAAACATTATTTTCAGGGTCATCCTATCACAGTGGTCAGTTCAGCCCCTCTGGGAGATATCATTCAAAACAGAGAAGCAGCTGGCCAGATTGCTAAGTGGGCTATTGAGCTTGGACCTCACGGGCTCAAATACACACCTCGCACAACAATTAAATCCCAAGCGCTTGTGGATTTCATCAATGATTGGACAGAGTTGCAGGCGCCAGAGGAAAAGCCAGATAACACGTATTGGACTATTCACTTTGATGGATCCAGACAGTTGGAGGGCTCAGGGGCTGGAGTCATACTAACTTCCCCACGAGGTGACAAGTTTTGTTATGTCATCCGTTTAATATTCCCTTGTACTAACAATGCATCTAAATAAGAGGCCTTGCTCCACGGTCTTCGGATGGCAAACGAGATGAACTTAAGCCGAGTTAAGTGCTTTGGTGACTCGGATTTGGTGGCTCAACAGGTGTCTGGCACTTGGGATTCAAAAGACCCACTCATGGTGGCATACCGACGAAAGGTAGACATGGTGGCTGGCCATTTCAAGGGTTATCAAGTTGACCATATAGACCGGCGAAAGAATGAAGCGGCGGACGCTTTAAGCCGCCTTGGTTCTCAGCGTAAACCGGTCCCACCAAATGTCTTCCTTGACGTGCTGCATAATCCGTCGGTCAAGGTACCAACAGAGGAGGAGTTGGCTATTCCTGATCCGGAGGCTCAATTGGTGGCACCTTTGCATGTTATGCCGGATTGGACAATCCCATACCTGGCTTACATGAACCGGGGCGAGTTACCGAAGGATGAAACCTCGGCCCGACAGATAATCCGGCGTTCCAAGTCGATGACCATAATCAACAAAGAGTTACATCGTTACAGTGTCTCAGGGGCAATTTAGTGTTGTGTCTCTCCTCAAGAGGGTTGTGAGATTTTGCGAGAAATTCATGAAGGGGATTGTGGTCACCATGCCGGTTCAAAGTCTTTGGTAGCTAAAGCTTTTCGCCACGGTTTTTATTGGTTAACAGCTCACATTGATGTGGAGGATTTAGTCAAAAGATGTGACGGTTGTCAAAAATTTGCACGCCGTGCTCATATTCCGGCTCAGGAGTTCAGGATGATTCCAATAACTTGGCCATTTGCAACTTGGGGGCTTGATATGGTTGGACCCTTCAAGCGATCCAAGGACAAAAAGACCCACTTATTAGTGGCAGTTGACAAATTCACCAAATGGGTGGAAGCAGAGCTAGTCAGTAAGTGTGATGCGGCCACGGCGGTTCAGTTCATCAAAAAGGTGATATTCCGGTTTGGCTTTCCACATAGTATTATAACTGATAATGGTACTAATCTGTCAAAGGGAGAGATGGAGGAATTTTGCCAACGTGAGCACATCCGGCTTGATATAGCATCGGTGGCTCACCCCCAATCTAATGGTCAAGCGGAGAGGGCAAATCAAGAAATTTTGCGAGGTATTAAACCCCGGCTTATGGTTCCTTTGAAACGGACACCGGGTTGTTGGGTTGAGGAGTTACCTTCTGTGTTATGGAGCATCAACACCACACCCAACAGATCTACGGGTTACATGCCTTTCTTCATGGTTTATGGAGCGGAGGTAGTTCTTCCTAGTGACATCCGTCACGACTCGCTCCGTGTGGCAGTTTATGTTGAAGCTGATAATGAGAAGGCACGTCAGGATTCCCTGGACCTGTTAGATCAAGAGCGTGATCTTGCAGCAACATGTTCGGCGATTTATCAACAAGATCTCCGACGTTATCACAGCCGCCGGGTTAAGACCAGAACTTTTCAAGAGGGCGATCTGGTGCTCCGCGTCATCCAGGATCAGACTGATATGCACAAATTATCCCCACCTTGGGAAGGACCTTTTGTGGCCAGCAAGAATCTACTACCTCATTGATGTTCGAGAGCACAAAGACTCACATAAATCGGAGGAGGAGACCAAGCGGCCGTGGAATATAGCTCTTCTTCGGCCTTACTATACTTGAGCCACAGGTTCTTCGTATGTACATATTTATGACAATGTATATATTATATAATAAACCGGAGCCTCGAATAAAGAGGGGTCTCTGTTCTTTTTACATCATCTGTGAGCTTACAAGAGTTTCTACTGACAAAGCGGAGTTTTGTTAAACCGGTCTCTGCGGCCGCACGGATACAAAGGGATATCACTAGGGGGCTTGGTTGTTGTCACACCATAGCTACACCTCTTGATCGATTTAACACCACAAAGGGATATCACTAGGGGGCTTGGTTGTTATCACACCATAGCTACACCTCTTGATAGGCGTTAAGCCAAAAGGAAATTATGTGGAGCCAAAGAGAGTTTGTTGCATTAAGCACAACTCAAACATAGGTATCCACCGAGCACAACTCACATATTACCTGGGGTCTCTTTGCTTCTCAAAGAACAATGAGTTTTGAACCCTTGTAATAGGCTATCAAGCCAGGCTTGGAAGCCAGGTGTATTCACCTAAAACCCCGGGTTATCCTGCCTCTTTAAGTAAGTCACTCCGTCCAGGTAAACCTGGTATGACCCATCGAACGTTTGACAAGTCAATCCCATGGAACCTGAACTTGTCAAAGTTAAATCGGTGATTGGTTAAAGATTGAGGTCCATCTTAAAAAGGCTTTGCAAAATGGTTTAACTCAGTGGCCTGGCAGCCCATGAAAAGCCTCGATTTAGGGCCTAGCAGCCCATGAAAAGCCTTGCATATTTCTGTTGTTGTTGCTGTTTTTATGATAAGGGATTTATAAACATTTTTCTGACAAACCGGTGTTCATTACAAACCGGCATGACTTTCAGCGCTTCGTTCTTAGTACATGATCAGATTCTAAACTGGTAGCGCATTGCTCCGGACTGGTCTTGACTAGATGTGACCAACCTTATACGAACAAATCAACGGCTTTTTAGCCCAATATGATTTCTACATGAACCGGCAAGAGGGCCAGGAGTTATCAACACTCTGGATTGATGTTTTTACCTCTACCATACAAGCAGTTGGTCAGCCAACAAGGTATGTCACATATATTACTTATTTTATCGGATTACTACAAATTTTGGTTATCCATCCAAGTTGTGTATGGCTTTTGGGCATCATGACCTGTCTAGTGGCAAACCACTAGGATGCTTTTTAGTTTTCATATACAGGAACATAAAGGATTATGCATATATCTATTCCAAAAGTGGAGCAAGTTTTCACAATGTCAAAGCACCACAAAACATGCTTGATGGCATGACAGATCAAGGGTTTTTTGCTATCCTATTACAAGAAGCTTCAAAACGGCTCCAATTGAATAATTGTTTCTAAGCAGTGGCACACAATAGCTGGTAAACCGGCTGCCGGTTTAAGATGCTTCGTCTGGACGGCTTGACGGTTGAGGATCATTTGGTGCAATCACTTCTTCTTCATCCCTCCCCAGACACTGGAAATCAACCATTGACCAATCGATTCTGGTTAAAGCTTGAAACACGACTTCTTCATGGATAAGGCTGGAGGGGTTAATGTCAGGAGCGTAAGTATGCTTATGGATTGGAGGCACAAGTTCTTCGACTTCATGGATTGCGCCAGGCTATCTCTTCCCTTCAGTGTCGTAAGCCGGCTGGAAATGAGATAAGTCTGTGTCTTCTGCCAGTTTGCTGGCTATTGGCCGCATCTCCTTTGTCAGCCTTCGGAGATCATCATTGTTGAAGTTTGAACCATCCTCCTTCACGCCAGGATATCCTTTAATGATGCCATCCGCTTCAAGATCCGGAATCCATGCTTTGGCCCGGATTAGTGCGGTCAGCGCTCCTGCTCTTGCGGCTGCCTTCTTCAGTTTAGTAATCCGGGCTGGTAGCATGGCCAGCTTCTCAAGGGTTTCTTTTATCAGTGTTGGTGCCGGTTTATTGTAGGCTGCAGTGCATATAGCACGCTGGGATCCAGAGTAAAGTTGTTCTATTAAGGTGTAAGCCGCTTTAAGCTTCATCCGCATATCAGCGCCCAGATGAGTAATGCGAGTGCCTGTCATGGTTTAATATCAGCCAGACTGGTAAACAATAAGATCTCATGAATTGGACAAACATCATAAGGAGATACTTACCAAATACAGCGGACGTCATGGCATTGATTTGCCGCTTCAAACCAGTTAGTTCATCTACAACTGGCTTCAGGGCTGCTTCGGCATCCTCAGCTCTTTTGGTTAAACCGGCCTTTTCGGTTTCCCAGTCAGAACGTTCCTTGTTAAAAGACTCCTTTAGCTTTTCCATAGCTGTCAGGGCTTTGGTCAGCTCCTCCTTGGCTTTCACAGCCTCTACTTGTTGGGACTTCACGTTCTCTTGCAAATCAGCGGCTTCGGCATCTCTATTGCTTAGCTCGGCCTGTAACAGCAAAGATATGTCAACAACAGGATATGTATTTTCTAATTACTAAGCGTATAAGAAGTTATGCACTTCGTACTTGGGGGCTAATGCCTATTTGCTCTATTATCAATACATCTTTTATAAGTCTCCAGAACAATGCAAGCATTATCCTTCACACTTGGGGGCTAATGTACATCTATTCAAAACGGACGCATGGATTCAATACCCGGATTACCTCGCAAAGCTAAACCGGCCTTTGGGGGCTACACTGAGGAAAGCTACGTAATTACATTTGTAAAGTATTGGTTTTGTTTTCACTAAGGACCTGCCATTTTGAGGGTCAGCAGGAGAGGATTAAAGTATTACAAAGTCCCGGTTTAAGATTAACATCATAAAATGGCCCTTGGGGGCTACTTGGGCTAGTGTTTCAACTTTGGAATCAAGAAATAAAGGGAGATGAAAATACCTCATGTTATTCCTTCATCAAGTTCACCAAACCGGCCTCATAATCTCGGTTTGAGTGCAGACGGTTTAAAAAACTGGAATGGAGTTCTTCAGCGCTGAGATGAGCATAACTTGACAAATCATTGCTCCATTTACCCTTCTCCATGGAAGCACACTCTTCTTTGGTGCTATGTTTGGCCAAGATTACAGGATGGCCAGGAGAGTTGTGGCCCATGCCAGTAATGATAACGTCATCTCCTGGGCCTCCAGTAGCTTTTGTGGGTGATGGTGGAGTGCTAGTAACTCTCACCGGACTAGCCTGGATTGGAGCTACCGGTTCAGTATCAGGAACTGCAGTATCAGCTTCAGTTTGTTCATTAATATTCCAGTCTTGAGGGGGTGGCTCATCAAAGGTAGCGTTAGGATGGGGACCCGCCGGTTCACGAGTTTGGTCTGGTTCATCTGTTTGCTCATGTTCAAGAACCACCTGATCTTTAGACGGATTGTTCACTCGAGCTTTTTTGCTGGGTCTGGCTTTGGCTCTGCAAACAAAAATAAAAGAGGTGAAAATTTAGCATATTACTCAGAATATGTAAAACATTCGAAGACAGGGTTTGAGTATTTACCCAGCTACAGTTTTGAGAGGAGGGAGTTGGGTTGTTGTTGTCTCGCCAGAAGATGAGGGAGGTGTCACCTGATAATTTGAATCGGACGGATTAAGAGGTTGTCTGAAATAACCTGCCTTGGGATAAGAATTGTCAAAAGTGGGGGAGACCTCAGATCGGCGCTTCCGAACCGGGGTATCAGGTAAACCGGCTGAAGTGACCTGTTGGCCGCTGTGCCAGGTTGTCCGGCGAGCTTCATGCTGCTGCATCTTCAAAATAAATGTTGGATCCAAGTAAGCAAGAGGATGAGAAAAGCTTACTTTCCGGACCGCTTGACGGGTTTTTTGTGTTGGCATAGAGTCTGAACCGGAGGAAAGGGTAATTACCTCTACATCATTAGCTTGGCTGCCTTCTACGTCCTCCTGATAAAGATCATTGTTAATGAGGTGCATTAAAAGGGAGCCAAGTGAGTCAAGTTCCACCTCAACTTCCGGATCATCGGCATCTTCATCAAGTTCCATGCTTGACGGCTTTGGTTTTGGGACGGCATGGCTTTGCCGCTTTATCTGCGGATTTCCGCTTCCAGAAGGGATCATCACCCTATTCATACACAAACAGAAGACAGTTTACAAGTTGAACAATTTAAAGATATCAAAGATAAAAAGGAAGCATAGTGCTTATAGCAGGCGGTTTATTTTGAGTGTAGAAGGGGTTCAAGCCAGTTTGGCGATAGACTGATTTCGATTCATTCAAAATTTTCTTAACGCCTTCAGTGACCTCTTCATCGGTTAATTGAATGTTGATGTGGCGTTGGGGGTCTTCTAATTCACCGGTGTACTCACACATTAAACCGGGGCGGTTGCTTAGTGGCAAGATGCTCCAAGATATCCAACAACGCACGAAATCAATGCCTGATAAACCGTTGGCCATAAAGGCCCGGAGCTTGGCGAGTTGAGGGGCATATTTGGCCCGTTCCGCAGAACTTAAACGTTGCGGCAATGGATGAGTGTTGGAAAGCCAGTGATCACGGTAGCCTAGAAGAGGGTTCTCATCTTTAGGAGAGGTATCTATGCAGTAGAACCAAGTCTGGTTCCATTCCTTAGGGTGACTATGCAGTTTGGCATGAGGGAGTTCAACTTCTTTCCGCTTTTGAACAGAGACACCACCAAGTTCAGTGTTGGGACCATTTACAAATTCCATACGCCGGTTCAGATGAAAAAAGTCTCGGAACAGCTCAGTAGTTGGTTCTTCTTGTAAGTACACTTCACAGAAGACTTGGAAGTTGCATAGATTGGACACCGAGTTGGGTCCGATATCTTGAGGATGGAGTTGGAAACTGGCAAGCACATCTCAGAAAAACTTCGACCCGAGCGGTTTGAAACCACGGCCTATGTGGTCGACAAAGACCACTACCTCACCATGCCTCGGGGTAGGAGGATTCTCTATTCCTGGAACTCGCCATCGAATTTCAGTTTTCTTGGGCAAGGTGCCGATATTGACCATTCCGTTCAACTGTTCTTCGGTGATCCGGGAAGGAGCCCAGTTGCAAGCGCAAAAGTGTTTGGCCATTGTGAAACGAAAAGCTGAAAAAGAAATGCCGGTTTACGAATCATTCATGGTGGTACGCAAGATGCAATGGAATAAAGATATACATATATGTGAAATTGCATAAACCGGAGACTGATACAATAATGAATGACAAGGTCATATCAAGGGTATACATGTGTTGTTAAACCGGACTGTTACAATGAATGTAAAAGGGGGTTTGCCAGTTTACCAGGAGAGTAATGATATGAGATAGATTGTTTTTACAAGGGTAAACCGCCTACATGGTAAAGAGGATACATACCCAAGGTAAAATGACTAAGTAAGGAGAAACAGATTCCGCAAGAGGGCATGGAAGTTTTGGATCTACTGAAGACAGGAAAGCAAAAATATTTTGACCTAACAAGGGTTGGACCCACAACAGTTCATAATGCTTCAGATCGGTTTTCTCGTACAAAAGGATTGTTCTGGTAACGGAAAGTAAGCTATTTACGTGCAATATATCAAGCATGAAGGTTTTAAATCCATAGATGAGGAGGAACAGAGCCGTACTGGAGACCAGATGAACTTTGATAAACTGCGAAGAACGAATGAACCTTCAACAGATCTACAAAGGGGGAAAGGGAAAGAACTCACAGAGGATGAAGCAACAAAGGAGCACCGCAGTTTTCTGGTACAACCAGGTTGATGCAGCGGCCGACGGAGGAACGGTGGCGAAGCTCGGTAGAGGCGGCGGCGCTCAGGGACAGAGATGTCACAAGGAGGAAGAAGAGGGAAGAGGAGACAAAGGGGATAAAGAGAAGGGCCCGTGGTTTTATTTATAAGGTGAGCCGATAAGTGACAGGTGTGTAAATCGAGGAGCTGGAAATGGATAGTTATTAAGGATGACGCCTCGAGGGTTGAAACGATCATTATGAAGGGCATCTTCGGCTTCAACGGGTAGATTACATCATAACGATTGGCTACGGATTTAAAGGATGAAGTCACGGTGATTTACCAGATTTATACAAAGATGCCAGAGCAAGAATTTTTCTAAGTATTGGAGATTGACATGAATAGGTTCAAATCAATCTGGGGCCTAATGTTGGGGATATAGTTACTGGAGGTAAACCGGCTAGCCATGGCCAGATTAGCTCCATGAAGATTGAAGCCCATGAAGATGAGAAGATACTGGCGCTTTAAGAAGGCCCAAGGCCCAAAGACAGATTAAAGCCTGTAGATATGAACCGACTTTATCATGTAAACTTGTATTGTAAGTTAGAGGAATAGAGACCGAGCCGGCCACCTCTATGATCCGGCCTCGGGACTCTGTAAACCGGCAGGCGTCAACCTGTGTATATAAAGGGACAACCCGACCGCGGTTTGAGGACAGAAAAACAACAAATCGAGGGCCAGCCAAAGCGGATTCGCTCCCTGGTCATCGAAACCCTAGCAATACCAATCACAACTAGACGTAGGCTTTTACCTTCATCGAAGGGGCCAAACTAGTATAAACTCCCTGTGTCCCCTTGTCCGGTTTAACCCCTCTAATCTAACCCGTTGTGATGGCTCCACGACTAAGTCCTTTCACGAGGACATCTGCCGTGACAAACCCACGACACCTCCCTTCTGAGGTTTCTTGCCATCTGCCATTTTCTTCAGCTGAGGATTTTGAACTATTGAGTTCTCTGAAGAGGTATGCAGTTTTTCTTCGAGGAACACTGCAAATGAGTTAAGTTGATGAGAACCTAGTGATTTAGTAGCAGTCATGAGTACTTGTGAACAGAGTATAGGTGCAAAGAATTGGAAGAGGTCATATGCGTTCTTAGAAGTTTTTGCAAATAAGAACAAGTTTGAGGAATTTGACTAGATGTATCTTGAGGGATTTCACTAAGAGTTCTTTGTATTAGGTTCCAGAGTTGTATAGATTGAAAATCCACACAATTGAGGAATCTTGAAGAAAAACATGGCTTAGGGAAACAGACCAAGAACAGATGTTTGTGTGAGGTGTTTAGAGTGTGGAGATTGAAGAACAAAAACCTTTTGAAGATTTGAGGAAAACATCAGAATCAACAAGGGTGGTAAAAGTAGCTTTTAATTACCCTTGATGAAGAACACGACGAACTGGGAATGTAGATTGGAAGTTCGTCAGTCCAGATCTTCCATGCCCTAACTTGGCAGAGGAAGACAACTACGGCGGCGGCGGAGTGAAGAAATCTGCGACCGGCACAAGTACGACGGTGACGAGGTCGAGGCAGCGAAGCTCTTCCTCACCGGCGATGATGGAAGTAGCGGCGGCGCTAGGTTTTGAGAGCTCGAGCAAGGGAGTGAGGTCGAGCAGAGTAAAAAGAGACTGAGAAAGGGAAGGGGTATATATAGCCATGGTGAAAAACTGCTCGCCCGAGGAAAATGGACGAACGTGCCCCTGACCCTTCTCATCCGTGCGACATGTGTCACCCACACACAGAGCGGTGTCAATCATGTGAAGTCGTGGATCAATAGATAAGTATTATCATGGAATGTGGAATGATTTAGGCGGCAACAACCAAAAATTTGGATAAGAAAATTTTAATGTTTCGTTCGCAAATTCTTCAGCTGACAAGGACACATTGAAGATTTTGAATGGGTTTCAAATAGAATGCACATGAAGAATTTGTGAACAGACTGGGTTGAGTATAGCATAGAGGGGGAAGGGTCCAATCACATTCACTTAGCAAGAAAAAAAGCAACTTGAAGAAATAGCAATAAGTGAATGATGTAGAGGACATAAACTCATATATAATATGTATAGTCAAAGAATAAAAACGAGGAGAGAGTGAAGACATTGCAAAGTTGAAGAAATTAACTGAGGAATTTCAAAACTGAAGAAAAGTTCAAATTGAAGATTTTCAACTTTTGTTGGTGGCGTGACCCACCGTATAAGAATGCTAATTTCAGACGTCGCGTACAATTGTCGTAGGGCTCTGAGAATCAAGTTCTTCATTAATTTGTTCACACTTAGAGGGTTAGTCTTCATTGATTGAAGAAAAATGTTAATTCATGTGTTGCACATATAAGTCATCAATTTTGCATAAGTGTTAGGATGTGTGTCCTTTTCAAAGGACATTCGAAGATTCTAAGATATTTAGCTCACACCGCAACTTGCTAAATCTCTTCTCATCCAAGGGCTTTGTGAAGATATCGGCTAGCTGTTCTTAAGTCTTCACATGCTCGATGGAGATATCGCCCTTCAACACATGATCACGAAGAAAATGATGACGAATCTAAATGTGCTTTGTCTTTGAGTGCTGAACTGGGTTATGAGCAATCTTGATGGCACTCTCATTGTCATAATAAAGTGGCACATTCTTCACATTGATGTCGTAGTCCTTGAGAGTTTGCTTCATCCATAGCAATTGAGCACAGCACGAACCAGCAGCAATGTACTCAGCTTCAGCAGTAGAAAGTGATACGCAGTTCTGTTTCTTCGAAGACCAACAGACCAAGGATCGTCCGAGGAAATGGCATGTGCCTGATGTTGACTTGCGGTCCACACGATCACCAGCATAGTCAGAGTCTGAATATCAAATGAGATCGATAGCCGAGCCCTTGGGATACCATAATCCAAGTGTTGGAGTGTGAGCTAGATATCAAAGGATGTGTTTCACAGCCTTATGGTGTGATTCCTTCGGTGTAGCTTGAATGCGAGCACACATGCAAACACTATAAGCATAATATCTAGCCGAGATGCACATAAATACAATAAAGAACCAATCATGGAGCGGTATACCTTTTGATCGAAGTCAATACCATTTTCATAAGTGCATAGATGGCAATTTGTGGGTATAGGGATTTTGACTCCTTTGCAATCTTGCATGCCAAATTTCCTCAATACATCCTTGAGGTATTTCTCCTAAGATATGAAGATGACGTTTCTTTGTTGACGAATCTGAAGATCTAGGAAGAATTTCAATTCTCCCATCATAGATGTTTGATATTCTTCACTCATCATATAGGCAAATTCATCACTGTAACGTTGGTCAGTACAGCCAAAGATGATATCATCAACATATATTTGGCATACGAATAATTCATCATCATAGGTTTTGGTGAAGAGAGTAGGGTCAAGTGAACCGGGTTTGAAGCCTTTCTTCATGAGGAATTCCTTCAAAGTATCATACCACGCCCGAGGGGCCTGCTTGAGGCCATAGAGGGACTTATTGAGTTTGAAGACTTTGTCAGGATGCTTTGGATCTTCAAAACATGAGGGTTTAGCAACATATACTTCTTCCTCAAGCTTACCATTGAGGAATGCACTTTTCACATCCATTTGATATAAGATGATATTATGATGGTTAGCATAAGCAAGTAATATGCGAATAGCTTCAAGTCTAGCAACAGGTGCAAAAGTTTCATCGAAATCAATTCCTTCAACCTGTGTGTAGCCTTGAGCTACCAGTCGTGCCTTATTCCTCACCACAAGGCCATTTTCATCTTGCTTGTTGCGGTAGATCCATTTTGTATCGATAATATTGTGTTTGCGGGGGTCTGGTCGCTTGACAAGTTTCGAGACATTGTTGAGCTCGAACTGATGTAATTCTTCTTGCATAGCTTGAATCCACTCAGGCTCTAGAAATGCTTCATCTACCTTAGTGGGCTCCGTGATAGAGACGAAACAAAAGTGCCCACAAATGTTAGACAAATGTGAAGCTTTTGAGCGTGTGAGAGGACCTGGTGCTTTGATGTCGTTGATGATTCTCTCAATTTGCACTTCATTAGCAATGCGAGGATGAGCTGGTTGACGATGAGGAATTGCTCGACATATTCTTCAGAGCCATTTTCTTCAGGTGCACCAGCATGATGTTCTTCACGTTCTGGAATGACTTCTTCAGCGGATTCTTTGGTTGGAATAACATCCTCAGTAGCCTTGAACTTAATGGATTCCTCAGGTGGTATTTCATCTAGCACAGGAGGTAGGTGCTTTCTTTGCGAGCCATTAGTTTCATCGAACTGCACATCTACAGTCTCAACAACCTTGTGGTGATAGGTGTTGAAGACTCTGTAGGTGTGCGAGTCCTTACCATAACCAAGCATAAAACCTTCATGTGATTTTGGTGCAAATTTAGAATTGGGATGAGGATCTCTAATCCAACATTTAGCACCAAATACTTTGAAATAACTCACATTGGGTTTCTTATCCGTGAGGAGTTCATATGAGGTCTTTCTGAAGAATTTGTGAAGATATACCCTATTGATGATGTGGCATGCAGTATCAATTGCCTCAGGCCAGAAGCGAGAAGGCGTCTTGTACTCATCAAGCATAGGGTGAGCCATCTCAACAAGAGTCATGTTCTTGCACTCCACGACGCCATTCTGCTGAGGAGTATAAGGAGCAAATAACTCATGAGTAATACCGAGTTCATCAAGATAGTCATCAAGACCAGTATTCTTGAACTCGGTTCCATTGTCACTTATGTGCTTGATCTTCACACCAAAGTTGGTTGAAGCCCTCGAGGAAAATCGTTTGAAGACTTCCTGCACTTCAGTTTTGTAAGTGATGATATGCACCCATGTATAACAAGAATAGTCATCAACAATGACAAAGTCATATAAAGATGCAGCATTGGTAAATGTGGCATAATGAGTAGGGCCAAAGAGATCCATGTGAAGCAATTCAAATGGATGAGTGGTAGTCATGATGGTCTTTGAGGGATGCTTGGTGAAAGTGCTAGTGATCGACTAGAGGGGGGGTGAATAGGCGATTTTTATGAAAGTCTTCAAAACATGGAAGTTTCAAAGACAAACGATAGAAATAAACCTATTACCATGCATCGAAAGGTATACTAGACTAAGCAAGCCATAGTCAAGTATTCAATGAAGTGAAAGCACAAAGACTAATAGCAACTAGGCAGTATAGATCAGGTAGGAAGATAGTGTGAAGCCAATCAGAACAAACAGTTACTCAGTGAAGACAAAAGATAATGCAATCATACAATGACTTCACCAGGGCCAACAGTAAGTAAAGGAATGGGAAGGATGAAACCAGTGACTCGTTGAAGACAATGATTTTTTGGACCAGTTCCAGTTGCTGTGACAACTGTACGTCTGGTTAGGGAGGCTGAGATTCAACTCAGAAGACCGCGTCTTCACCTTATTCCCCTTGAGCTAAGGACACCTAGTCCTCGCCCAATCACTCTGGTAAGTCTTCAAGGTAGACTCCCAAACCTTCACAGACTTTGTTCACCGGCGATCCACAATGACTCTTGGATGCTCAGAACGCGACGCCTAACCGGCTGGAGGATTCACAGTCCTCAAGTGTAATAAGTCTTCAGATCACACAGACAGGAAGACTTCAGTGATGCCTAACACTCTTTGGCTCTGGGTGGTTAGGGCTTTATCCTCGCAATGAATTCTCTCTCTAAGGCTTCAAGGTGGGTTGGTCTCAAACGACAAAAGCCGTACACTAACTCTGAGCAGCCAACTGTTTATGGTTGTAGGGGTGGGCTATTTATAGCCACTAGGCAACCCGACCTGATTTGTCCGAAATGACCCTGGGTCACTAAGGAACTGACACGTGTTCCAACGGTCAGATTTCAAACACACACGACAACTTTACTTGGGCTACAAGCAAAGCTGACTTATCTAACTCTGAATAAGATTTCCTCTCATAGTCTTCACTCGAAGACATAGGATTTTGGTTAAGCATCACTTCAGTCATTCTGACTGGTTCTCTTGGACCCCACTTAACAGTACGGTGGTTCCTATGACTCAACAAAGAAAAAACACAGAATGACGAAACTGCTAAGTCTTCGCGCTCCATAGTCTTCACGCGATGTCTTCTCTTGTCATAGTCTTCAATGTGAATGTCTTCAGATACCACCTTTGACTTCAATGTCTTCATACATTTTTAGGGGTCATCTCTGGTAGGAAAACTGAATCAATGAGGGACTTCTACCTGTGTTATCCTGTAATTCTCACAAACACATTAGTCCCTCAACCAGGTTTGTTGTCAATATCCAAAACCAACTAGGGGTGGCACTAGATGCACTTACAATCTCCCCCTTTTTGGTGATTGATGACAAACTGGTTGAAGTTTTCAACGGGGAATAAAATATGTGAAATTGTAAAGGATAGGGTATTGTCTTCATAAGTTGCAAGGGCTCCCCCTGAAGATGTGCATATAAGTAATTTGCTTTAGGAATGCAAATGCACATGGCAGGTTGTACTTGTGGAGATCCTCTTCAACCTATGATGACAATTCATTATGCAAGATATGATGTAACAAAGATAATGACATGCATAATGAAAAATGGACGTCTGCAAAATGATCTAAGTGCGGAATTTATCATCGCACATGCGGAATTTATCATCGCATCACAGAAAAGCAAATAAGTAGCAGACGACCATCGAGTTTGAGTGTTACAACTCAAAGAACCAAATGTATCAAAACGCGAGAGTTGTAACCACTGGGAAAATATAAAACCACCGCCCATATGGACCCTCTTGAAGACTATCAACTCATATGCTTCTCCCCCTTTTGTTAGTAAGGACCAAAAAGGTTTGAAGACATAGAGCGCCTACTCGTTCCCATGAGGAGGTGGTGAAGCAGCAGGGTTGTCGGTGTTGGTTGGCGGTGCAGACGAACTTGGTGCAGTGTTAATTCGCGCTGATGGTGGTGAAGTAGCATCGTCTTCATCATCGATGACACGTGCATTCACTATTGCAGCAGAGGAGGAGAACTCAGAGTCTTCAAGAGACGGAGTACACCGCAGCAAGGTCCTTCTCGGAGGTGTGGAGTCAAACTTGAAGCGCTTAGAGAAACCATCATCTTGAAGATCATCTTCAGAACACATAAGCGTGCCCTTTCCATGTACGCCAATAAGTTTCATGGACGACAAAGGCATTCTTGGTGGCAAGGTTGCGAATCATGTTTACGTCCACCAAGAGGCTTTGCATTTGGCGCTTCAGCCAGTCATGATGATTATCCTATTTCTGATGAAGGGCAACCAGAAGCTCTCGGTCATTGAGAACACGAGATCGCTTCTTGGGCTGTTGTGCAATGGTGCTTTCAGTGGCTTCAGTGAGGGCACGATGAGGTGCACGGGTAGTACCAGTCAGAGCATTCTAAAGACTATGGGGCTCCTTGGCAGGCTCTGGATAGATGGCTTCAACTGACATATCGACATCAGGCAGAAAAATCCGATGGTTACGAGCAGAGGGCTGATAGGTGACAGCTGAGTGTAGTTTGATCAGACGCATAATCCATGGAGCGTAAAACTTCAAGCCAAAGAGATCAGATCCTGATGCAGCAAGTTGGCGGATGAAGAAGTCTTGTGCATTGAAGCTTTTGCCGTGAAGAATATGGAAGACCAAAGTCTTCATTGCACCTTCAAGCTTTGCATGTGGAGAATGTCCTTTGATGGGCCAGAGAGTTTGCCTTATAATGTGATAGATAGCGCGTGGCAGATACTCAAGGTCTTCAACAAAGAACTCCTTAGGATATTCAGCATCTGGAGGCAAGGGCTTCATCATGCTAAGCATCTGACTCATGTTGGGTTCAGGCTTGTGAAAAATGCTTTCCATAGCCGCACTGTGAAGCTGACAACCAGGTTCATAAAGGTCACCTGGAGTGGGCAGGCCAGTGAGATCAATGATATCAAAGGCTTTGGATTCATGATGAACATTGCCTGTCATCCACTCAAGGACCCAAGTCTTCGGATCCCTGTTGTAGCCACGGATATGAAGAGTGGCATAGAATTGGAGCAGCAATTCTTCGTTCCAGTGCTCCATGTTAGTGACGAACTACAACAAGCCAGACTCTCTGAAGCAATCCAGCGCTTCTTCCAAACAGGGCAGACCAGTTATGGCTTCAGTGTCAAGACGCATATGGGAAAAATGTGACCTTGCTTGTATAAGATGCATGAGTAATAACTGCGTTGCTGATAGCTCTAGAACCGATCAGAAGATATTCTTGCCTTAGAGTAGGGGTTCTTGGCGCTATTGAAGAAGGTGTTGTGTGCTTTGAAGCCATTGATATTGAATGATCCGGGTGCAGATGCAGTGCTTGGAAACCTAGGCAGCCTTGGCATTGGCTTCTGAACCTTAGGCCTGCGCTCGACATGATAGTCAAATTGGGGACCAGCAGCAGGTGGAGGAACAAGAAGAGGCCATTTGACAGTGATAAGCTGACCATAGTTGTATGCTTTCTCAATAGTATGTGGCCTTGGTGGCGGAACAGGAGCAGTGGCATCAACAAAGGCGTCAGGCTGCATATCTGTTGCAGGTGCATCATTGGCTTCACTGGCTTCTCGCACAGTGTTAGGTGCAGGCTCCACATTGTCTTCAGCCATGACCAAGTCATTGGCTTTAGTGGTGTTAGTGGTGGCAGCCTCAGGATTCTCAACCTCCACTTGAGGAGCTGGAGGGTCGGGCACTGACATGTTCACTTCAGGAACAACTTCTTCAGTGATGGGGGAAGTAGGGACACATTCTTCTGTTTGTTTTTCTTCGGCTGATGCAGCCGGATTGTCTTCATCAACTTTAGCTTCAGACTCGGAGACGTTCACAGTAGGAGTGGCTTCTGGAAACACCTGACGTGCAACAAATTGGTGGTGCACTTCTCCTTCTGAAACGCTCGAAAGAGGGACTTGGGGCCTTGGTCCTTTGCGAAGCCTGCGTAATGCTGGCGACGCCTGTGAAGATGGAGTTGGATGGGCCTCAAAGTCATCCTCTTCTTGCACTGGTGGGGTGACTTGTTGTTGGGGAGTACTAGGAGTTTCTTGTTGTTGTGGGTGATCAGCCCATGATGCATCCTGAGCAATTGGCGTGAGAGTACGACCAATGCTGATGAGTTCGCTGTTCGTGAGATCAGGTGATGATACCAAGTTGTGCCCGATCTGAGGAAGAACTACATCATCTTCAACATTGTCATGGTGACCAATGTCTTCAGCAGCGGTGGGGTCAACTGCTGGAAAGTCTTCAGCTTCAGGAGCCTCTGTGGAAGCAGGCTCATGAACTATCATCCATCGTTCTTGATGCGAAGAGTTAGGACGAGCAACCGAGATGGGCTCGACAACAAGGGGCTCTATGGGAGCGGCCCGATCTTTCTTGGTTTTGCGCTTCTTCTTGGAGGGAGCGACATCAGAAGCGTCAGGATTTTTCCTCCTTCTGGCTTCAGCCTCGGCAGCCCTTGTCTTCTTCAGGTCTGAAGCGGTGGACGTGACCTTTGGCTTCGAGCCGGACATGCTGCTCGGGAAGACAATGCGGGGTTCTTCCTGCCTTCAAGGTGCATATTTGTCAGTCGATGGCTTCTTCTTCTTCTTTGCAGCCATTCTGGGGTCGATGCCAGGACGCCCAAGAGCCTTGCGCTTCTCAGCTTCATTGTAGGCTTGCACGCACTTGTCAGCCAGACTCTTCATGCGCTCACGAGAACCTTTAGCTTCTTCTCGTTTCTTGAGAAAGGCTTCCTTGAGCTCGTGCAGCATAACCTTGAAGTTTTTGACATCTTGCACGCTGAGCTTTGCCATGTGCTTCTTGAACTGAGCTTTCTCATAGTCGATCTTTTGCTTCAGTTCAACGATGCGCTGGGCTAGAGCTAGCTCAGAAGCAATGGCGCCAGTGAAAGAGACGCTGAGGCCAATTGGAAGTTGCAGATCGTCAAAGATGAGATTGGGGGTTTCAAACCACTCATCAATGAAGTTGTGGATGATTGCCACATCAAAGAGAGGCAAATCATTGAAGATTTCTGCTTCTTCCTTGCTCTTAGTTAGTTGCTCAAGAGCGTCATCTGCAAGATCTTCATCACTGGACAGATCAATGTGTTCGTCTCGCAGAATGGCATCAGGGGTCAATGCCTAATCAGTATTCTTTTTCATCTCCGTCTTCTTGGAGATACGTGATAGATCTTCAGACTACACACTGTCTTCAGGAGGTGCAGTATCCAGTGGCTTCACACGTGAAGCTTTTGGAGGAGAAGCTGACTTTGAAGCTCTAGCCTTCTTTTGCTTCTGCGGCTTTGGAGCAGGAGCTGGGGCTTCATCAGTGTCGGCATCATCATCAGAATGATTTACTTTGGCACCTTGAACAGAAATGTGAGTGATAAGACCATCAAGGTTGTAGAAAGGTCCGATGATATTGGGTTCAGCATCGCGTGTGCCGTCAGCCCGTGGAGCAGAAGGACCAGGGTTGAAGTCTAGTCCCAATGACTTCTTGTTTTCCTTGGCCGATGCCTTTGCATGCTGGAAGTTGCGCTTGAAGAGATTATCGTCATGACACCAGAGCAGTGATGATGGGTCGGCATTGTCAGGTTGTGGTCCACGTACCATACAGGGATAGAAACCCTGAGCAATAGCTTTAGCTCTGGTCTTGGGTTGAAGGTTTCGGAAGAGAATGTCACCCCAAGGACTCTTGAGGGCATTCTTCTCAGCATACTCCTGGGTCACAAACTTGTATTTGAACCATTGTTCGGCCCAATATCTTCGAATCCATTGGATTCGTGTCTTGCGCTGATTGTAATCCTCTTCTGGATCAGTCTTGTACAACTTTGAGAGGTCATCAGGCAGATCTCTTGATATTCCCCCTCGACACTATCTGCCACCCTTCCTTGCTGATTTCTCTGTAGCCATGAACTTCAAACTGAATGACTTCACGTTCAAAGGCTTCGCTTGCTGGTCAAACAGGAACTGGCTTCGGGAGAGTCAATGTGATGCTGTAAGAATTCTGCAAACTAATGTAGACTATGAGAACCAATGGATTCTCCCACGGACATGTACCTGTGACAGCATTAGAGATGCGAGGGAAGGGGATATGTCATATGCATTCTCAGAAGATTTTGAAGATAAATCAGTTTGAAGACATTGACCTCATGGTGCAAAGACATTCACTTATGTGTTTGGAGTTGGTTCCAGATTTGTACGAATCCAGGAATAGGTACAAGTGAGGAATCTAACTCGTTATGAAGCTTAAGTGAATATACTAGGCATTTTATGAGATACAGACATGATAGATCTAACATTGAGTAGGCAGAAACCACTTTCGGTAAACAGGATGAATCTCTTAGGATCAAAAAGATGGTAAAAAGAGAGTTTTATTTACCACACGATGAACTGCTAGATGGGAAGAGTAGGAGACCGAGCAGTTCAATCCACCGTGCCCTAACTTGGCGACGGAGGACACCTACGGCGGCGGCGGAGAGGACGAAGACCGCGGCCGGCGTGAGGACGGCGTCGGTGAAGTCGCGACAGCTAAGCGCTTCGTCGCTGGCGTCGTCGAGAGCTAGCGGTGGCACTAGGGTTTTGTGCGAGAGTGGAAGAAGGGATAATGACTGTGGTGAGGCATGTATTTATAGGGGTAGGGACGGCACAGTGTTATTACACAGGTGCCCCTGGCAATTCACATCTGAAGGACACGTGGCTATCATGCAACACATCGGAGGTTGTTCCACGTTCCCACACACGCCTGGATTGTCGGGTGGTCGTTCCCACTTCTCCGGGTTTCAGGTGAAAGGATTTAGCATTGAAAACGGATTAATGTTTGTCTCTGTGTCTTCTGCTGACAAGGACGCAAAGAAGACATTTGACAGTTTCAATAGAATACATATGATTTGGACAGATAGAGGTTGAGATAGAGAGCATAGAGAGATTAGGGTCCGATCACATTCACTTAGTTCAAAAGATTCAACAAGGAAGACATAGCTATAAGTGAATGTTGTAGAGGACAGAACACAAATATGTATATATCAGAAGACAATCAAATCAGCATAGTGAAGATAATCATGAAGACAAGTTGAAATTGAAGACAATCCAAATGTGAAGACATAGCAAATGTAACGCCATGAGTAAAACACTTCAAACAGAAGAATTTGGTGGTGGCGTTGCCCACCATATAGGAAGTATTAGACCCAGACACGGCACACAATTATCATGGCGCTCTGAAGTCAAGTTCCACGTTAATATATTCACACTCAGAATGTAAGTCTTCATTGATTGAAGATATACTTTACTTCGTGTGTTGCACATCTATGTCATCAACATGCTTAAGTGTTAGGATGTGTGCCTGATCACAGGACATTTGAGGATTCCAAGATATTTAGCTCACACCGTAACTTGCAAAACCTCTTCTCATCCAAGGGCTTGGTGAAGATATCTGCCAATAGCTCTTCAATGTTGACTTGTATGATATCAATATCTTCCTTCATAACATGATCTCTGAGAAAGTGATGACGAATTTGAATGTGCTTTGTCTTCGAGTGCTGAACTGGGTTGTTGGCAATCTTGATGGCGCTTTCATTGTCGCAGTAGAGTGACACTTGCTTCAGATGAATGCCATAGTCTTTGACCGTTTGCTTCATCCATAGAAGCTGGGCGCAGCAAGATCCAGCAGCAATGTATTCAGATTCAGCAGTGGAGAGAGATGCACAGTTCTGCTTCTTTGAAGACCAACATACAAGTGATCGTCCCAGAAAATGACATGTGCCTGAAGTAGACTTGCGATCCACCTTGTCACCAGCATAATCAGCATCCGAGAATCCAACTAGATCAAACTCTAAGCCCTTTGGATACCATAATCCTAGTGTTGGGGTGTGAGCCAAATATCTGAGAATTTGCTTCATAGCTAAGTGATGCGATTCCTTTGGTGCCGCTTGGAACAGGGCACACATGCAAACACTAAGAATGATATCTGGCCTAGATGCACATAAATAAAGCAAGGAACCAATCATGGAGCGGTATACCTTTTGATCGAACTCTTTACCATTGTTGTCGGGACCCAGATGATGTTTGGCTGGCATTGGCGTCGTGAAGCCTTTGCAATCTTGCATCCCAAATTTCTTCAAGCAATCTTTGAGGTATTTCTCTTGAGATATAAAGATGTCGTTGCGTTGCTGACGTATTTGAAGACCAAGGAAGAACTTCAGCTCACCCATCATGGACATCTGATATTGCTCTTGCATCATATATCCAAACTCGCCAGTGTATTTTTGATTGGTGTAGCCGAAGATAATGTCATCCACATATATTTGGCACACAAACAGTTCACCATCATATGTCTTCATGAAGAGAGTGGGGTCGAGGGAACCAGGTTTGAAGCCTTTGCTCTTCAGGAAGTCTTTGAGTGTGTCATACCAAGCCCGAGGGGCTTGTTTGAGGCCATACTGTGCCTTGTTGAGCTTGTACACCATGTCAGGATGTTTTGGATCTTCAAAGCCAGGCGGTTGTGCAACATACACTTCTTCGTCAATCTTGCCATTGAGAAAAGTGCTCTTCACATCCATTTGATGCAAAATAATGTTATGATGATTTGCATAGGCCAGCAGTATGTGTATGGCTTCAAGCCTAGCCACAGGAGAAAATGTTTCATCGAAGTCGATCCCTTCAACATGAGTGTATCCTTGAGCAACGAGATGAGCTTTGTTTCTGACAACTTGACCATGCTCATCTTGCTTGTTGCGGTATATGCATTTAGTGCCTATTATATTGTGCTTACGAGGATCAGGACACTTAACCAGTTCCCATACATTATTCAGTTCAAACTGTTGAAGCTCTTCTTGCATAGCTTGAATCCATTCAGGTTCCATGAAGGCTTCATCAACTTTCTTGGGTTCAGATATTGAGACGAATGCGAAGTGCCCATAGAAATTTGCTAGCTGTGTTGCCCTTGAACGAGTGAGTGGACCTAGTGCACTGATGCTATCACTTATTCTCTCAATCTGTACTTCATTTGCTACACGAGGATGTACAGGACAAAGATTTTGCTCTTGCTGATCATTTTCATCGTTAGAAGGATTGTCTTTAGGCTGAGCATTGTCTTCAGGTTGATCAGGTGTGGAGATGATAAGTTCCTCTTTAGGCTGAGCTTCAGATGGTATGATTTCTCCAGTTCCCATAAGTTTGATTGATTCACTGGATGGAACATCATCTAGCACATTAGGCAGGTGCTCTCTTTGCGAGCCGTTAGTCTCATCGAACCGCACATCCACAGTTTCAACCACTTTATAGTGAAAGAGGTTGAAGACTCTGTAGGAGTGCGAATCCTTTCCATATCCAAGCATAAAACCTTCATGTGCTTTCGGTGCAAATTTTGAAGTGTGATGTGGATCCTTGATCCAGCACCTGGCACCAAATACTCTGAAGTAACTGACATTTGGCTTCTTGCCAGTAAGGAGCTCATAGGATGTCTTGTTGAGAAGCTTATGAAGATAAACACGGTTGATGATATGGCAAGCGGTATCAATGGCTTCAGGCCAGAATTTTCTTGGAGTCTTGTATTCATCAAGCATCATCCGGGCCATCTCAATAAGTGTTCTGTTCTTGTGTTCGACGACGCCATTCTGCTGTGGCGTGTACGGAGCTGAGAATTCATGTGTGATGCCCAAAGTATCAAGATATGTATCTAGCCCAGTGTTCATGAATTTAGTGCCATTGCCACTTTTGATGTGCTTTATCTTGACGCCATAGTTGTTCATGGCTCGATTGGCGAAGCGTCTGAAGACATCCTACACTTCAGTCTTGTAGAGGATTATATGCACCCAAGTATATCTTGAATAATCATCAACAATGACAAAGCCATAGAGACAAGCAGTAGTAGTAAGAGTTGAGTAATGAGTGGGACCGAAAAGGTCCATGTGGAGCAGTTCGAAGGGTTGAGTCGTTGTCATGATTGTCTTCGAGGGATGCTTGGCCCTCGTCATCTTTCCTGCTTCACAGGCACCGCATAAGTGATCCTTCTTGAACTTGACGCCCTCGATGCCTATGACATGCTTCTTTCTTGCAAGAGTGTGCAAGTTCCTCATGCCAGCATGCCCTAGCCTTCGATGCCAGAGCCAGCATTCTGAATCTTTTGCTAGAAGACATACGGCAAGTTGTGGTCCTGCTGAGAAATCTACCATGTACAAATCATCTTTCCGGTACCCTTCAAAAACTAGAGACTTATCAGATTCCATTAGAACAAGGCAACGATATTTTCCAAAAAATCACAATCATGTTTAAATTGCAAAGCATTGAGACAGACATTAAGTTGAAACCAAGGGATTCAACAAGCATGACTTTATCCATGTGTTGATCCCTTGAGATTGGAACTCTACCTAGACCCAATACCTTGCTTTTACTAGTGTCAACAAATGTGATGTGACTTTTGTCAGAAGGATGTAAGGTTGAGTCCATAAGAAGACTTCGCTTGCCAGTCATGTTATTAGTACACCTACTATCAATAATCCATTCTGAACCAGCTGGTGTCGTACCCTACAATGCAGTTAGGGGGATAGGCTTCACGAAGAGAATTGTGAAGCAAAAACATTTGACGAGCAAGTGGATTATGAAAGCTTAGATCAAGGTTAGGACTGATAGGGCAAGTAGCAAGCGACTCAGGAACAAAATACATAATAAGACCATTTGGGCATTCGATCTTGTGCCCTGCAAGATGTTTAAGGTCACCAGCAATAGCTTCAGACGATTTTGGTTTTTGGCTGGAGACCTTTCCCTGCAAAAAGAGAGTTAAGCTTTCTTAGCCACCCACATCTTCAAGGGTGGCTTCGAAGCAATGAGTCTAAGTGCAGCATCTGAGAACTTTGGCTTTGGAGCCCTAACAAAAAGTCTTGCAGGTGGAGAATAGTACTCATAAGAATAAGCAGCGTAGTTCTTGGTCTTATGAACATGGCGGTTTGATGAAACACGCTCATATTCATAGGCCTGAGTAAGGTTTCCCTGCAAAACATTTGCGTTAGTGCAACTCAGGTGAGTCCTCTGTCTGTATGAAGCCTTTGGACCGTATGAAGCCTGTGGTTTGGGGTTTGTCTTCTTCATGTGTGGTGTCATGACGACATTCACAGGAAGATTCTCCAAACATCTTTTCGGCACCCAGACTTTCTTCATAGGCGGCCCATTCCTGCAGTTAGTACCAATATACCTGGCAAACACTTCACCATTCTGATTCTTAAACAGTTTATAGTTTGCATCAAAGGATTCATCAATAACAATGGGTTTAGCACAAGTGAAGCCAGATAGGGTGGATGGATCCGCTGAAGATTCCTTTGCAGCAACCCAAGTGGTTTTGGGGTACTGCTCAGGTTTCCAGTAAGAGCCATCAGCATTCATTTTCCTTTCGAACCCAACACCCTCTTTCCTAGGATTTCGGTTCAGGATCTGCCTTTTGAGGACATCACATAGTGTCTGATGCCCTTTGAGACTTTTGAACATCCCTGTTTCAAGCAATGTCTTCAACCTAGCATTCTCATCAGCAATAGCAGTGGCATCCTCAGCAGAGGGGTTAGTTACCACATCAGCAGTTGAAGATATTGCAATAGAGCAGCAGTAGAGCATTCAGCAACAGAAGTAGCGTTATCACGCTCAATGCATTTAGGACATGGTGGTTCAAATCCTTCCTGAGCAGAACTGATCTGTTTGGCACGAAGTGACTTGTTTTCCTTTTGAAGATCTTCATGAGCCGCTCTCAATTTCTCAAGATCTTGCTTCCTTTGAAGATAATCATAGGAAAGCTTTTCATGAGTTGTTGAGAGCGTTCATGACGACTTTCAAGTTCCTCATACTTAACATGAAGATTTTTTATGTCTTCAATTAAGGACTAAGATCGAGTCATTTCAGTGTCTAACAGGTCATCACTTTTGTCTAATAGTTTTTGAATATGTTCCATAGCTTTATGTTGTCCTGTTGCAATTTTAGCAAGTGTTTTGTAGCTGGGTTTGGAACCACAATCAGAGTCATCTTCACTTGATGTTTGATAGTGAGTGGCGCGTGAGTTTACCTTGGCACTGTGTGCCATGAAGCAGTAGGTGGGAGTGGAGTTGTCCTTGTCATTAGCATCGGCATTGGTAATGGAGTCATTGTCTTCAGTGTTGAAGATGGACTTGGCAACGTAGGCTGTAGCCAGACTTGCAACACCAGAATCGGACTCCTCCTCAGACTCCACCTCCACCTCCTCCGAAGCAGACTCCTCCTCTAAATCCATTTCCTTGCCAACAAACGCACGAGCCTTGCCAGATGAGCTCTTCTTGTGTGATGAAGACTTTGAGGAAGACTTGGAAGAAGACTTTGAGTATTTCTTCTTCTTCTTGTCGTCAGAATCATACTCCTTGCTCTTCTTTTTCTTCTTGTTCTCATTGTCCCACTGCGGACACTCAGAGATGTAGTGGCCAGGTTTCTTGCACTTGTGGCATGTTCTCTTCTTGTAGTCATGAGCAGAAGCTTCATCATTCCTTGAGCTTTATTGTGAAGATTTTCTGAAGCCTTTCTTCTTGGTGAATTTTTGGAACTTCTTCACAAGCATAGCAAGCTCCTTTCCAATGTCTTCAGGATCATCAGAACTGCTGTCAGATTCTTCTTTAGATGAGGAGACAGCTTTTGCCTTCAAGGCACGAGTTCTCCCATAGTTGGGACCGTAGATGTCTCTTTTCTCAGAAAGATGAAACTCATGTGTGTTGAGCCTCTCAAGTATGTTAGACGGATCGAGTGTCTTGAAGTCAGGACGTTCTTGAATCATCAGGGCTACGGTGTCAAACGAGCTATCAAGTGATCTCAGGAGTGTCTTGACGACTTCATGCTTGGTGATCTCAGTAGCACCGAGGGCTTGAAGCTCATGTGTAATGTCAGTGAGGCGGTCAAACGTGAGCTGGACATTCTCATTGTCATTTCTCTTGAAGCAGTTGAAGAGGTTGCGAAGGACACTGATTCTCTGATCTCTCTGGGTTGAGACGCCTTCGTTGACCTTGGAGAGCCAGTCCCAGACTAGCTTAGATGTTTCCAAAGCACTCACACGGTCATACTGTCCTATGGTCAGATGACCACAAATGATGTTCTTGGCAGTGGAGTCTAGTTGAACGAACTTCTTGACATCAGCAGCGGCGACACCTTCACCAGCCTTGGGAATGCCATTCTTGACGACATACCATAGGTCGACATCAATGGCTTCAAGATGCATGCGCATCTTATTCTTCCAGTAGGGATATTCAGTTCCATTGAAGACTGGGCACGCAGCAGAGACTTTGATTATCCATGCAGTCGACATAGCTAAAACTCCAGGTGGTTAAACCGAATCACACAGAACAAGGGAGTACCTTGCTCTGATACCAATTGAAAGTGCTAGTGGTCGACTAGAGGGGGGTGAATAGGCGATTTTTATGAAAGTCTTCAAAACATGGAAGTTTCGAAGACAAACGATAGAAATAAACCTATTACCATGCAGCGAAAGGTAGACTACACTAAGCAAGCCATAGTCAAGTATTCAATGAAGTGAACACACAAAGACTAATAGTAGCTAGGCAGTATAGATCAGGTAGGAAGATAGTGTGAAGCCAATCAGAACAAATAGTTACTCAGTGAAGACAAAAGATAATGCAATCATACAATGACTTCACCAGGGCCAACAGTAAGTAAAGGAATGGGAAGGATGAAACAAGTGACTCATTGAAGACAATGATTTGTTGGACCAGTCCCAGTTGCTGTGACAACTGTACGTCTGGTTAGGGAGGTTGAGATTCAACTCAGAAGACCGCATCTTCACCTTATTCCCCTTGAGCTAAGGACACCTAGTCCTCGCCCAATCACTCTGGTAAGTCTTCAAGGTAGACTCCCAAACCTTCACGGACTTCGTTCACCGGCGATCCACAATGACTCTTGGATGCTCAGAACGCGACGCCTAACCGGCTGGAGGATTCACAGTCCTCAAGTGTAATAAGTCTTCAGATCACACAGACAGGAAGACTTCAGTGATGCCTAACACTCTTTGGCTCTGGGTGGTTAGGGCTTTATCCTCGAAAGGAATTCTCTCTCTAAGGCTTCGAGGTGGGTTGCTCTCAAACGACAAAAGCTGTACACTAATTCTGAGCAGCCAACCGTTCATGGTTGTAGGGGGTGGGCTATTTATAGCCACTAGGCAACCCGACCTAATTTGTCCGAAATGACCCTGGGTCACTAAGGAACTGACACGTGTTCCAATGGGTCAGATTTCAAACACACACGGCAACTTTACTTGGGCTACAAGAAAAGCTGACTTATCCAACTCTGAATAAGATTTCCTCTCATAGTCTTCACTCGAAGACATAGGATTTTGGTTAAGCATCACTTCAGTCATTCTGACTAGTTCTCTTGGACCCCACTTAACAGTACGGTGGTTCCTATGACTCAACAAAGAAAAAACACATAACAACGAAACTGCTAAGTCTTCGCGCTCCATAGTCTTCACGCGATGTCTTCTCTTGTCATAGTCTTCAATGTGAATGTCTTCACATACCACCTTTGACTTCAATGTCTTCATACATTTTTAGGGGTCATCTCTGGTAGGAAAACCGAATAAATGAGGGACTTCTACCTGTGTTATCCTGCAATTCTCACAAACACATTAGTCCCTCAACCAGGTTTGTCGTCAATACTCCAAAACCAACTAGGGGTGGCACTAGATGCACTTACACTTGGCCTTGGTCATCTTTCCGGCTTCACAAGCTCCACACAAATGGTCCTTGAGGAATTTGACACCCTCCATGCCGATGACATGTTTATTCTTCGTGAGCGTGTGCAAGTTCCTCATGCCAGCCTGACCAAGTCATCGATGCCATGGCCAGCCTTCTGAATCTTTTGCAAGTAGACATGTGGCAGGTTGTGGTCCTGTAGAGAAATCAACAATATACAAATCTGCTCTCCTAAAGCCTTCGAAGACTTTGGAATTGTCAGCTTCCATGATCACAACACAACGATACTTGCCGAAGACAACAACCATATCAAGATCACAAAGCATTGAGACAGACATGAGGTTGAACCCTAAGGATTCGACAAGCATGAATTTGTCCATGTGTCGATCCTTTGAGATTGCAACCTTACCTAGACCCAATACCTTGCTTTTGCCTTTGTCAGCATAGGCGATATGCTTCAGATGCGATGGAGATAAAGCAGTGTCCATCAATAAGTGCCTGTCACCAGTCATGTGATTTGTACATCCACTGTCAAGGACCCACTCAGTGGCTTTGGGTTGATCATCCTACAGATGAATTAGTGCAGCTTACGAACTCATATACTTCATTAGTGAAGAATATGACATCAAATTCATCGGATCAATTTCATCAAGCGATAGAATAGGTAAAACAGTATGAGGACGTGAGAAATGAAAATTCATTTCTTCATGATTAGCTTGCGTCCTTTCAAGCATATTCAGGTCTCCAGTAAATTCTCCAGACGTTTAAGTTCGTCTAAAGACCTGACCTTGCATAAAAGATTAGTTCTTTTTCTTCACCACCCACATCTGAAGGGGTGGTAAAGAGTTCATAATTCTGTGAGCTCCGTAAGAGAAAGGTGGCATAGATGCCAATCCACTTCGTTTCACATAAGAGGGGTTAGGGTAAGCATATGAGTAAGCAGAGAAATTCTTCGAGGATTTATGAACATAATGATTTGAAGAATAATGCACATATCCATAACCCTTAGTCTTTCCCTGTGAAACATAAGTGTTAGCATGATGATATTCATATGAGGACTTTGATCCATGTGAGGAATGTGGTCCATATGAGGACTTGGATCCATATGAAGACTTTGGTCCATATGCAGAATTTGATCTAGGGTTCCTATTCTTCACAAGTGGTGTCATGATGACATTCTCCTGACGAATTTCAAGGCACCTTTTGGGAACCTAGATTTTCTTCATAGGAGGACTGTTCCTGCAGTAAGTGCCATCATATCTAGCAAATACTTCACAATTCTGATTTTTGAACATCTTATAGTTGGAGTCAAATGACTCATCAGAAGAATATGAAGATTCACATGTAAAGTCATATAAAGTAGATGGATCCACTGAAGGTGCCTTTGCAGCAACTCATGAGGTTTTGGGATACTGCTCAGGTTTCCAGTAGGTCCCTGAAAGTGCTACTTATCGACTAGAGGGGGTGAATAGGCGATTTTTATGAAAGTCTTCAAAACATGAAAGTTTTGAAGACAAACAATAGAAATGAACCTATTAACATGCAGCAGAAGGTAGACTACACTAGGCCAGACATAGTCAAGTATTCAATGAAGTGAAAGCATGAAGACTATTAGCAGCCAGTATGGATCAGGATGGAAGATAGTATAAAACCAATCAGAACAAGTAGTCACACAGTGAAGTCAAACAGATGATGCAAGCAGGCAATGACTTCACGAAGACAAACTATAAGCAAGGAGAAGGAAGAGATAGAACCAATTGCTTGGTGAAGACAAAGGATTTGTTGGACCAGTTCTAGTTGCTATGACAATTGTACGTCTGGTTAGGGAGGCTGAGATTCAACTTAGAAAATGACCGTGTCTTCACCTTATTCCCCTTGAGCTAAGGACACCCAGTCCTCGCCCAATCACTCAGTTAAGTCTTCAAGGTAGACTTCCAAACCATCACAGACTTCGTTCACCGGCGATCCACAATGACTCTTGGATGCTCAGAACGCAACGCCTAACTGGCTGGAGGATTCACAGTCCTCAAGTGTAACAAGTCTTCAGATCACACAGACAGAGAGACTTTAGTGATGCCTAACACTCTTTGGCTCTGGGTGTTTAGGGCTTTGTCCTCGCAAGGATTTCTCTCTCAAAGGCTTCGAGGTGGGTTGCTCTCAAACGACAAAAGCCATGCACTAACTCTGAGCAGCCACCAATTTATGGTGTAGGGTGGGCTATTTATAGCCACTAGGCAACCCGACCTGATTTGTCCGAAATGAGCCTAGGTCACTAAGGAACTGACACGTGTTCCAACGGTCAGATTTCAAACACATGCGGCAGCTTGACTTGGGCTAGAAGTAAAGTTGACTCATCCAGCTCTGGATAAGATTTGCTCTCATTGTCTTCGCTCGAAGACTTAGGATTTGGTTGAGCATCACTTCAGTCACTCTGACTTTGTTCACTTGGACCCCACTTAACAGTACGGTGGTTCCTATGACTCAACAAAGAAGAAAACGAAAATACGAAACAACTATGTCTTCGCGCTCCAAAGACTTCATGCGATGTCTTCTCATGTCATAGTCTTCAATGTGAATATCTTCACATACCACCATTATCTTCAATGTCTTCACACATTTTTAGGGGTCATCTCCGGTAGGTAAACCGAATCAATGAGGGACTACTACCTGTGTTATCCTGCAATTCTCACAAATACATTAGTCCCTCAACCAGGTTTGTCGTCAATACTCCAAAACTAACTAGGGGTGGCACTAGATGCACTTACAATCTCCCCCTTTTTGGTGATTGATGACAAACTGGTTGAAGTTTTCAATGGGGATAAAAGTATGTGAAATTGTAAAGGATTGAGGTATTGTCTTCGTAAGTAGCAAATGGCTCCCCCTAAAGATGTGCATATAAGTATTTTGCATTCGAATGCAAATGCACATGGCAGGTTATACTTGTGGAGATCCTCTTCAACTTATGGAGACAATTCATCATGCATGAAGATATATAATGAAGATAATGACATGCATAATGAAAAATGGACGTCTGCAAAATTACTTCGTGCAGAATTTATCATCGCACATGCGGAATTTATCATCGCATCACATAGTAGACAAAAAAGGTAGCAGACGACCATCAAGTTTGAGTGTTACAACTCAAAGAACCAAATGTATCAAAAGCGAGAGTTGTAAGCACTTGGCAAATGTAGCAAAAGTATAGCAACCACCCATATGGACCCGCTTGAAGACTATCAACTCATATGCTTCTCCCCCTTTTGTCGATAATGACCAAAAAGGTTTGAAGACATAGAGCTTTCTACTCGTTCCCATGAGGAGTAGGCGAAGCAGCAGGGTCGTCGTTGAGGTTTGGTGGTGCAGAAGAACTTGGTGCGGTGTCGATACACGCCGAAGTTGGAGGTGGTGAAGTAGCATCATCTTGGTCATCAATGACTCTGGCATTAACCATTGTAGCTGAGGAGGAATAGTCAAAGTCTTGAAGTGAGGGAGTCCGACGCAGGTGAGCATTCCTGGGAGGAGTGGAATCAAACTTGAATCTCTCAGCGAAGCCATCCTGTTGGAGATCATCTTCAGAGCTCAACAATGTCAGACTCTTCCATGACCAGCGACAGGTTTCATGAGTGACAAATGCATTCTTGGTGGCAAGGTTGGGAATGCGATTGACATCCACCAAGAGGCTCTGCATCTGACACTTGAGCTAGTCATGATGCTTATCCTATTTTTGATGCAGGGCGACAAGAAGCTCTCGGTCATTGAGAACACAAGATCGCTTACGAGGCCTTTGGGCAATTGTGCTTTCAGTGGCTTCGGTATGGGCACGGTGAGGTGCACGTGTATTTCCAGCCAAAGGATAAACACGAGTGATGGCCTGAACTCCTTCAATGGGCTGGGTGAAGCTTTGACGATCGACATTGTGAAGATGAATTGGCTCCTTGGCAGGTTCTAGGTATATGGCTTCGATAGACAGATCAACCTCTGGCAAGAATATGAGATGATTGCACGTAGACGGTTGATAGTTGATAGCAGAGTGAAGCTTGATGAGGCGCATTACCCATGGAGCATAAAACTTCGGACCAAAGAGATCAGAGCCAGATGCAGCAAATTGTCTGATGAAGAAGTCTTGAGCATTGAAGCTGATGCCATTGAAGATATAGAAAATCAATGTCTTCATTGCTCCTTCAAGCTTCGCTGCAGAAGAATGCCCTTTTACAGGCCAGAGAGTTCGCCTGATAATATGATAAATAGTGCGGGGCAGATACTCTAGGTCTTCAACAAAGAACTCCTTAGGATATTCAGTGTCTTGTGGCAGTGGCTTCATCATGCTCAGCATTTGGCTTATGTTTGGCTCTGGCTTCTAGAAGATGCTCTCCAAGGCATTGCGGTGAAGCTGACAACCTGGTTCATAGTGTTCACCAGGAGTGGGCAGGGCGGTAAGCTCAATGATGTCTTGGGCTTTGGCTTCATGGTGTACTTCGCATGTCATCCACTCAAGGATCCAAGTATTCGGATCCCTGTTGTAGCCACGAATGTGGATAGTTGCATAGAATTGCAGTAGAAGCTCTTCATTCCAATCCTCTTTATCGATCACAAACTGTAGAAGGCCAGCGTCTCTGAAGCAGTCAAGGGCTTCTTCTAGGCAGGGCAGGCTAGCCATGGCTTCGCAGTCTAGACGCATGTGAGGAAAAATGCGCCCCTGATTGTATAGTATGCAGGAATAATAACCGCGCTGCTGATAACTCTAGAACCTGTCAGATGATATTCTTGGCTTGGAATATGGGTTCTTGGCTCTATCAAAGAAGGTGTTGTGTGCTATGAATCCATTCACATTAAACGATCATGGTGAAGTTGCAGTACCTGGAAACCTTAGCAGCCTTGGCTTCGGCTTCTGGACCTGAGGCCTGTGCTCTACATGATAGTCAAATTGCGGACCAACAACAGGTGGAGGAACCAAAATGGGCCAGTGGACGGTGGTAAGTTGACCTTGATAGAATGCTTGCTCAATGGTGTGTGGTCTGGGGGGTGGTACAGGAGCAGAGGCATTGTCTTCGAGCTGCACATTTGCTTCAGGTGCAACATTGGCTTTAGGTGCATTCACTTCTGACACCATATTAGCTTCAGGCGCCACATTAGCTTCGGCCATGACAATGTCATTGGCTTCAGTAGTGTTGTGGGTGGCCGCCTGAGTGTTTTCAACCTCCACTTGAGTAGCTAGAGGGTCGGGCACATACTCGTTCTCCTCGAGAACAACTTCAGGATTGGACGGGGGTGTAGCAACACGTTCTTCTTCTTCTCTTGGTTCTTCTTGTTCATCGGCTGATGCAGCCGGAATATCGTCAGCAGCTTTTTCTTCGGACTCAGAGACGTTCACAGTTGGAGTCGCGTCAGGGAACACTTGTCGTGCCACTGAGTTATGTTGCTCTTCTCCTTTTGGAACACTCGACATAGTGACTTGTGGCCTTGGTCCTTTTCGAAGCCTGCGGAGTGCAGGCGACGCCTTTGTAGAGGGAGTAGACTGGACCACAAAGTCATCATCTTCAAGCACCAGAGTGGTGACTTGAGGTGGGGGAGTACTTGGGGATGCTTGACGGGGGGAGTCTTGAGGGCGATCATCCCATGAATCATCCTGAGCAATTGGCGTCAAAGGATGACCAATGCTGATGAGCTCGTTGTTCGTGAGAACAGGCGATGATACCATGTTGTGCTCGATCTGAGGAAGGACTTCATCATCTTCTACATTGTCTTGGAGACCAATGTCTTCAGTTGCGGTGGGGTCAACAGTTGGATCTTCTTCAGCTTCAGGAGCCTCTATGGTAGCAGGCTCATGAACTATCAGCTGATGCTCATGGTGTTCAGACGCAGGACGGGCAACTGAGATTGGCTCGACGACAAGGGGCTCTGTGGGAGCAGCCCGATGTTTCTTCTTGGTTTTTCTCTTCTTGGTCGGTGGAGCATCGTCAGTGGTGGTCTTGGTCTTGCGCTTTCGGGCTTCGGCTTCAGCTGCCCTTGTTTTCTTCAGTTCTGAAGCAGCTATGGGGACCTTAGGCTTCGACCCTGTCATACTGGCAGGGAAGACAATGCGAGGTTCTTCATGCCTTGATGCTTCAGCTTGGGCCACAGCAGGCTTCTCCTTCTTCTTTGCAGTCATTCTGGGGTCGATGCCAGGGCACCCCAGAGCCTTGCGCTTTTCAGCTTCATTGTGAGCTTGAACACTTTTCTCCGCAAAATACTTCATTCTCTCTCTTGAACCTTTTGCTTCCTGGCGTTTCTGGTGAAACTTTTCCTTGAGCTCATGCAGCGTCTGCTTGAAGCTTTGAACATCAGCCACGCTGAGGTTATCCATATTCTTCTTGAACTGAGCCTTCTCATAATCAATCTTGTTCTTCAGTTCAACAATCTTCTGAGCCAGAGCCAGCTCAGTAGCAATGGCATTGTGGAAGGAGACACTTATGCCAATTGGAAGCTCAAGGTCATCGAGGTTGATGCTGGGGTTTTCAAACCATTCATCAATGAAGTTATTTAGGATATCCACATCAAACAGGGGTAGATCATTGAAGATCTCTGTCTCTTCCTTGCTCTTTATCAGCAGCTCAAGAGCGTCATCGCCAAGATCATCATCCCTTGACAGATCAATGGCTTCATTCTCGTTCCTCAGAACGGCAGCTGGGGTCAGTGCTTGACCAGAAATCTGGATGGGCTTCTTCTTCTTCTCAGTCTTGGAGATGCGAGAGAGATCTTCCGACTGCACACTAGCTTCAGGAGGTGCAGTGGCCAGAGGCTTCACACGCGAAGCTTTTGGTGCAGTGGAGGGCTTTGAAGCCTTTGGTTTCTTCTGCTTCTGAGGCTTGGGAGGAGCAGTCACTTCATCAGAATCAGCATCGTCTGCTGAGTGCTCCACGGTGGCCCCCTGAGCAGCAATGTGAGTGAGGAGATCGTCGAGGTTGTAGAAGGGCCCGACGATATTGGGTTTGGCATCACGAGTGCCATTGGCACGAGGAGCAGATGGACCCGGGTTGAAGTCTAGACCAAGGTCCTTCTTGTTCTTCTTTGCAGACTCTTTGGCAAACTGGAAGTTGCGCTTAAAGCGATTGTCTTCACGACATCATAGCAGACTAGATGGGTCAGCATTAGAAGGATGAGGTCCACGGACCATGCAAGGATAGAAGCCTTGAGCAATGGCTTTGGTCTTGGACCTGGGTTGAAGACCTTTGTATATAGTATCTCCCCAGGGGCTCTTGATGGCATTCTTTTCAGCATATTCGTCAGTGAGAAATTTGTACTTGAACCATTCCTATGCCCAATGTCTTCGAATCCATTGGATTCAGTTCTTGCGTTCCCCATAGGTCTCTTCAGGATCTGACTTGTATAGTTCATAGAGATCTGGTGGCAGGTCCTTTGCTGTGTTGCCACGGTGCTGTTTGCCGCCCTTCCGGACTAATTTCTCTGTTGCCATGAAGTTCAGACTGAATGGCTTTAGAACTTGCAAAGGCTTCCTACTGCTGGTCAGACAGGAAATGGCTTCGAGAGAATTGATGTGACGTTGTAAGAACTCTGCAAATGAATGCATACTATGAGGGACACATGGAGAACATGAAACACATTGGAAGTTGTTCCATGTTCCCACGCACGCCTTGATTGTCGGGTGGTCGTTCCCGCTTCTCCGGGTTTCAGGCAATAAGGATTGAGCATTTAAAACAGATTTAATGTTTGTCTCTATATTTCTGCTGACAAGGACGCAGAGAAGACATTCGACGGTTTCAACAGAATGCATATGATTTGGATAGATAGATTTGAAAAGGGAGCATAGAGAGGTTAGGGTCCGATCACATTCACTTAGATCAAAAGATTCAAACGAGAAGACATAGCTATAAGTGAATGCTATAGAGGACAGAACACTAATATATGAATTTATGAGAATAAGACCAAATCAACATTGTGAAGATAAACATGAAGTCATGTCAATATTGAAGACAAGCCAAATGCGAAGACTTCGCAAATGTAACGCCAACAGAAAACACTCCAAACAAAAGTTTGGTGGTGGCGTTACCCATCGTATAGGAAGTATTAGACTCAGACACGGCGCACAATTATCATGGCGCTCCGAAGTGAAATTCCGCATTAATGTATTCACACTTAGAGTGTAAGTCTTCATTAATTGAAGATATACGTTACTTCGTGTGTTGCACATCTAAGTCATCAACATGCATAAGTGTTAGGATGTGTGTCCAATTACAGTACATTTGAGGATTCTAAGATATTTAGCTCACACCGCAACTTGCAAAACCTTTTCTCATCCAAGGGCTTTGTGAAGATATCTTCCAGTTGCTCTTAAGTGTTGACGTGAATGATATCAATATCTTCCTTCATGACATGATCTCTGAGAAAGTGATGACGAATTTCAATGTGCTTTGTCTTCGAGTGATGAACTGGGTTGTTGGCAATCTTGATGGCGCTTTCATTGTCGTAGTAGAGTGGTACTTGATTTAGATGGATGCCATAGTCTTTGAGTGTTTGCTTCATCCATAGAAGCTGAGCGTAGCAAGATCTAGCAGCAATGTATTCAGGTTCAGCAGTGGAGAGAGATACACAGTTCTGCTTCTTTGAAGACCAACAAACAAGTGATCGTCCCAGAAAGTGACATGTGCCTGATGTAGACTTGTGATCCACCTTGTCACCAGCATAATCAGCATCCGAGAATCCAACTAGATCAAACTCTGAGCCCTTTGGATACCATAATCCTAGTGTTGGGGTGTAAGCCAAATATCGAAGAATTCGCTTCACAGCTAAGTGATGCGATTCCTTTGGTGCTGCTTGGAATCAGGCACACATGCAAACACTAAGCATTATATCTGGCCTAGATGCACATAAATAAAGTAAAGAAACCAATCATGGAGTGGTATACCTTTTGATCGAACTCTTTACCATTGGCGTCAGGACCCAGATGACTCCTGGTTGGCATTGGCGTCGTGTAACCTTTGCAGTCTTGCATTCCAAACTTCTTCAGGCAGTCTTTGAGGTATTTCTCTTGAGATATGAAGATGTGTTGCTTTGCTGACGTATTTGAAGACCAAGGAAGAACTTTAGCTCACCCATCATGGACATTTGATATTGCTCTTGCATCATGTGTCCAAACTCATCACTGTATTTTTGATTAGTGCAGCCGAAGATAATGTCATCCACATATATTTGGCACACAAACAGTTCACCATCATATGTCTTCGTGAAGAGTGTGGGATCCAAGGAACCAGGTTTGAAGCCTTTGCTCTTCAGGAAGTCTTGGAGTGTGCCATACCAAGCACGAGGGGCTTGTTTGAGGCCATACAGTGCCTTGTTGAGCTTGTAAACCATGTCAGGATGTTTTGGATCTTCAAAGCCAGGTGGTTGTGCAACATACACTTCTTCTTCAATCTTGCCATTGAGAAAGGCACTCTTCACATCCATTTGATACAGAAGGATTTTATGATGATTTGCGTCGGCTAGCAGTATGCGAATGGCTTCAAGCCTAGCCACGGGAGCAAATGTTTCATCGAAGTCAATCCCTTCAACTTGAGTGTATCCTTGAGCAACGAGACGAGCCTTGTTTCTCACAACTTGACCATGCTCATCTTGCTTGTTGCAATATATCCATTTAGGGCCTATGATATTGTGTTTACGAGGATTAGGACGCTTAACCAATTCCCACACATTGTTCAACTCGAACTGTAGAAGCTCTTCTTGCATAGCTTGAATCCACTCAGGTTTCATGAAGGCTTCAGCAACTTTCTTGGGTTCAGATATTGAGACAAATGCAAAGTGCCCACAGAAATTTGCTAGATGTGTTGCTCTTGAATGAGTGAGTGGACCAGGTGCATTGATGCTATCAATTATCTTCTCAATCTGTACTTTATTTGCAACACGAGGATGAACTGAACAAAGACTTTTCTCTTCCTGATCATTGTCTTCATATCCAGCATTGGCTTCAGGCTGAGTAGAGTCTTCAGGTTGATTTGGTGCAGAAATGATAAGTTCCTCTTCAGCCTGTGCCTCTGAAGGTATGATTTCTCCAGTACCCATAAGCTTGATGGATTCACTAGGTGGAACTTCATCTAGCACATTTGGCAGGTGCTCCCTTTGCGAGCCGTTAGTCTCATCGAACCGCACATCCACAGCTTCAACCACTTTATAGTGAAAGAGGTTGAAGACTCTGTAGGAGTGCGAATCCTTTTCGTAACCAAGCATAAAACCTTCATGTGCTTTCGGTGCAAATTTTGAAGTGTGATGTGGATCCTTGATCCAGCATCTGGCACCAAATACTCTGAAGTAACTTACGTTTGGCTTATTACCATTCAGTAGCTCATATGATGTCTTCTTTAGAAGCTTGTGAAGATAAACACGGTTGATGACATGGCATGCAGTATCAATGGCTTCAGGCTAGAAACTTTCTTGGAGTCTTGTAGTCATCAAGCATCGTCCGAGCCATCTCAATGAATGTTCTATTATTGCGCTCCACGATGTCATTCTGCTGTGGCGTGTACGGAGCTGAGAACTCATGAGTGATGCCCAATGTATCAAGATAAGTGGCGAGGTCGGTGTTCTTGAATTCTGTGCCATTGTCACTTCTGGTATGCTTGATCTTGATGCCATAGTTGTTCATGGCACGGTTGGCGAAGCGTCTGAAAAGATCCTGCACTTCAGTCTTGTAGAGAATTATATGCACCCATGTATATCTTGAATAATCATCAACAATGACGAAGCCATAGAGACAAGCAGTAGTAGTGCGAGTAGAGTAGTGAGTATGACCGAATAGGTCCATGTGTAGCAGTTCAAAGGTTTGAGTTGTTGTCATGATTGTCTTCGAGGGATGCTTGGCCCTTGTCATCTTTCCAGCTTCGGCAGGCACCACATAAGTGATCCTTCTTGAACTTGACGCCCTCGATGCCTATGACGTGCTTCTTCTTTGCGAGAGTATGCAAGTTCCTCATGCCACCATGCCCTAGCCTCCGATGCTAGAGCCAGCACTCTGAAGCTTTTGCAAGAAGACATACGGCAAGCTGTGGTCCTGCTGAGAAATCTAATATGTACAAATCATCTTTCTGATACCCTTCAAAGACTAGAGACTTGTCAGGTTCCATTAGAACAAGGCAACGATATTTTCCAAATATCACAATCATGTTCAAATCGCAAAGCATTGAGACGGACATTAAGTTGAAGCCAAAGGATTCAACAAGCATCACTTTATCCATGTGCTGATCCTTTGAGATTGCAACTCTACCTAGACCCAATACCTTGCTTTTACCAGTGTCAGCAAATGTGATGTGACTCTTGTCAGATGGACGTAAGTGAAAGTACGTTATATCGACTAGAGGGGGGTGAATAGGCGATTTTTATGAAAGTCTTCAAAACATGGGAGTTTTGAAGACAAACGATAGAAATGAACCTATAACCATGCAGCGGAAGGTAGACTACCCTAGACAAGCCATAGTCAAGTATTCAATGAAGTGAAAGCACAAAGACTAACAGCAGCTAGGCAGTACGGATCAGGATGGAAGATAATATGAAACCAATCTGAACAAACAGTCACACAGTGAAGACAAATGGACAATGCAAATAGGCAATGACTTCACAAGGACCAATTGTAAATAAAGAGATGGGAAGGATAGAACCAGTGAGCTTGGTGAAGACAAAGGTTTGGTAGACCAGTTCCAACTGCGGTGACAATTATACATCTGGTTAGGGCGGCTAGGTATATAAACCTGAGGACACACAGTCCCGGACACCCAGTCCTGAACACGCAGCTCAGGTCACTCAGTCCTCACCGTATTCCCCTTGAGCTAAGGTCACATAGACCAAGCCCAATCACTCTGGTAAGTCTTCAAGGTAGACTTCCAAACCTTCACAGACTTCGTTCATCGGTGATCCGCAATGACTCTTGGATGCTCAGAACGCGACGCCTAACTGGCTGGAGGATTCATAGTCCTCAAGTGTAATAAGTCTTCAGATCACACAGACATGAAGACTTAAGTGATGCTTAACACTCTTTGGCTCTGGGTGTTTAGGGCTTTGTCCTCGCAAGGATTTCTCTATCAAAGGCTTCGAGGTGGGTTGCTCTCAAACGACAAAAGTCGTACACTAACTCTGAGCAGCCACCAATTTATGGTGTGGGCGTGGGCTATTTATAGCCACTAGGAAACCCGACCTGGTTTGTCCGAAATGACCCTTGGTCACTAAGGAACTGACACGTGTTCCAACGGTCAGATTTCAAACACACACGGCAACTTTACTTGGACTACAAGCAAAGCTGACTTATCCAACTCTAGACAAGATTTGCTCTCATAATCTTCACTCGAAGACATAGGATTTTGATTAAGCATCACTTTAGTAATTCTAACTGGTTCTCTTGGACCCCACTTAATAGTACAGTGGTTCCTATGACTCAACAAAGAAAAACACAGAACGACGAAACTGCTAAGTCTTCGCGCTCCATAGTCTTCACGCGATGTCTTCTCTTATCATAGTCTTCAATGTGAATGTCTTCACATACCACCTCTGACTTCAATGTCTTCATACATTTTTAGGGGTCATCTCTGGTAGGAAAACCGAATCAATGAGGGACTTCTACCTGTGTTATCCTGCAATTCTCACAAACACATTAGTCCCTCAACTAGGTTTGTCATCAATACTCCAAAACCAACTAGGGGTGGCACTAGATGCACTTACAATCTCCCCCTTTTTGGTGATTGATGACAAACTAGTTGAAGTTTTCAACGGGGAATAAAATATGTGAAATTGTAAAGGATAGGTTATTGTCTTCATAAGTGGCAAAGGCTCCCCCTGAAGATGTGCATATAAGTAATTTGCTTTTGGTATGCAAATGCACATGGCAGGTTGTACTTGTGGAGATCCTCTTCAACTTATGATGAAAATTTATCATGCATGAAAAGTATGTGAAGATAATGACATGCATAATGAAAAATGGACGTCTGCAAAATGATCTAAGTGCGGAATTTATCGTCGCACATGCGAAATTTATCATCGCATCACAGAATAGCAAATAAGTAGCAGACGACCATCGAGTTTGAGTGTTACAACTCAAAGAACCAAATGTATCAAGACGCGTGAGTTGTAAACACTAGGCAAAATATAAAACTACCGCCCATATGAACCCGCTTGAAGACTATCAAACTCATATGCTTCTTCCCCTTTTGTAAGTAAGGACCAAAAAGGTTTGAAGACATAGAGCACCTACTCGTCCCCATGAGGAGTTGGTGAAGCAGCAGGGTCTTCGGTGTTGGTTGGCGGTGCAGACAAACTCGGTGTAGTGTTGATTCACGCTGAAGGTGGTGAAGTAGCATCGTCTTCATCATCGATGACACGTGCATTCACTGTTGCAGCAGAGGAGGAGAACTCAGAGTCTTCAAGAGACGGAGTACGCCGCAGCACGGTCCTTCTTGGAGGTGTTGAGTCAAACTTGAAGTGTTCAGAGAAGCCATCCTCTTGAAGATCATCTTCAGAACACATAAGCGTCAGCCCTTTCCATGTACGCCGACAAGTTTCATCGGCAACAAAGGCATTCTTGGTGGCAAGGTTACGAATCCTATTAACGTCCACCAAGAGGCTTTGCATTTGGAGCTTCAGCCAGTCATGATGCTTATCCTGTTTCTGATGAAGGGCAACCAGAAGTTCTCGGTCGTTGAGAACACGATATCGCTTCTTGGGCCGTTAGGCAATGGTACTTTCAGTTGCTTCAGTGAGGGCATGATGAGGTGCACGGGTAGTACCAGCCAGGGGATAAACACGAGCGACTGCTGGATCTCCGTCAATGTGTTGTGAGAAACTTTGCTTATCAGCATTCTGAAGACTAAGGGGCTCCTTGGTAGGCTCTGGATAGATGGCTTCAACTGACATATCGACGTCACGCATAAAGATCTGATGATTGCGAGCAGAGGGCTGATAGGTGACAACTGAGTGTAGTTTGATTAGCCGCATAATCCATGGAGCGTAAAACTTCAAGCCAAAGAGATCAGATCCTGATGCAGCAAGTTGGCGGATGAAGAAGTCTTGTGCATTGAAGCATTTTCCGTGAAGAATATGGAAGACCAAAGTCTTCATTGCAGCTTCCAGCTTTGCATGTGGAGAATGTCCTTTGATGGGCCAGAGAGTTCGCCTTATAATGTGATAGATAGTGCGTGGCAGATACTCAAGGTCTTCAACAAAGAACTCCTTAGGATATGCAGCATCTGGAGGCAAAGGCTTCATCATGCTAAGCATCTGACTCATGTTTGGTTCAGGCTTGTGAAAAATGCTCTCCATAGCTGCACTGTGAAGCTGACAACCAGGTTCATAAAGATCTCCCGGAGTGGGCAGACCAGTGAGCTCAATGATATCAAAGGCTTTGGCTTCGTGATGAACATTGCCTGTCATCCACTCAAGGACCCAAGTCTTCGGATCTCTGTTGTAGCCACGAATATGAAGAGTGGCATAGAATTGGAGCAGCAATTCTTCGTTCCAGTGCTCCTTGTCAGTGACGAACGGCAGCAATCCAGACTCTCTGAAGCAATCCAGAGCTTCTTCCAAACAAGGCAGACTGGCTTCAGTGTCAAGACGCATATGTGGGAAAATGCGAGCTTGATTGTACAAAATGCATGAGTAATAACTGCGCTGCTGATAGCTCCAGAACCGATCAGAAGATATTCTTGCCTTGGTGTAGGGGTTCTTAGCGCTATCAGAGAAGGTGTTGTGTGCCTTGAAGCCATTGATATTAAAAGATCTGGGTGCAGATGCAGTACCTGGAAACTGTTGGGGATCGTAGCAGAAATTCAAAATTTTCTACGCATCACCAAGATCAATCTATGGAGTAATCTAGCAATGAGGGAAGGAGAGTGCATCTACATACCCTTGTAGATCGCTAAGCGGAAGCGTTCAAGTGAACGGGGTTGATGGAGTCGTACTCGTCGTGATCCAAATCACCGATGATCCTAGTGCCGAATGGACGGCACCTCCGCGTTCAAAACACGTACAGCCCGGGGACGTCTCCTCCTTCTTGATCCAGCAAGGGGATAGGAGAAGTTGAGGGAAAACTCCGACAGCATGACGGCATGGTGGTGATGGAGCTCGTGGTTCTCCGGCAGGGCTTCGCCAAGCATTACGGAGGAGGACGAGGTGTTGGAGGAGGGAGAGGGCTGCGCCAGGGGAAGGGTGCGGCATCCCTCTCTCTCCCTCACTATATATAGGGGGAAGGGAGGAGGGGGAGGCGCCCTAGGGTTCCCTAGGGGAGGGGCGGCGGCCACAGGGGAAACCCTAGATGGGTTTGGGCGCCCCACCCCCTAGGAAACTTGCCCCCCAAGCCGGGAGGGTCGGCTGCCCTAGGGGTGGCGCCCCCACCTCTCCTGGTTACGTGAGATGGGATGGGAGGGGCGCTCAGCCCCTTAGTGGGCTGATGTGCCCTCTCCCCTTGGCCCATAAGGCCCCCCAACGCTTGTCGGGGCCTCCGAAACCCCTTTCAGACACGCTGGTCATCACCTGGTACCCCTGGAACAATTCTGAACTCCAATACCCTTCGTCCAATATACCGATCTTCACCTCCGGACCATTCCGGAGCTCCTCGTCATGTCCGGGATCTCATCCGGGACTCCAAACAAGCTTCAGTAACCACATACTATTTCCCATAACAACTCTAACGTCACCGAACCTTAAGTGTGTAGACCCTACGGGTTCGGGAACCATGCAGACATGACCGAGACAACTCTCCGGCCAATAACCAATAGCGGGATCTGGATACCCATGTTGGCTCCCACATGTTCCATGATGATCTCATCGGATGAACCACGATGTCGAGGATTCAATCAATCCCGTATACAATTCCCTTTGTCCAGCGGTATTGTACTTGCCCGAGATTCAATCGTCGGTATCCGATACCTTGTTCAATCTCGTTACCGGCAAGTCTCTTTACTCGTTCCATAACACATCATCCCGTTATCAACTCCTTGGTCACATTGTGCACATTATGATGATGTCCTACCGAGTGGGCCCAGAGATACCTCTCCGTTACACGGAGTGACAAATCCCAGTCTCGATTCGTGCCAACCCAACAGACACTTTCAGAGATACCTGTAGTGAACCTTTATAGCCACCCAGTTACGTTGTGACGTTTGGCACACCCAAAGCACTCCTACGATATCCGGGAGTTGCACAATCTCATGGTCTAAGGAAATGATACTAGACATTAGAAAAGCTTTAGCATACGAACTACACGATATTTGTGCTAGGCTTAGGATTGGGTCTTTTCCATCACATCATTCTCCTAATGATGTGATCCCGTTATCAACGACATCCAATGTCCATGGTCAGGAAACCGTAACCATCTATTGATCAACGAGCTAGTCAACTAGAGGCTTACTAGGGACATGGTGTTGTCTATGTATCCACACATGTATCTGAGTTTCCTATCAATACAATTCTAGCATGGATAATAAATGATTATCATGAACAAGGAAATATAGTAATAACTAATTTGTTACTGCCTCTAGGGCATATTTCCAACAGTCTCCGACTTGCACTAGAGTCAATAATCTAGTTCACATCGCCATGTGATTAACACTCACAGGTCACATCGCCATGTGACCAACATCCAAAGAGTTTACTAGAGTCACTAATATAGTTCACATCACTATGTGATTAATACTCAATGAGTTCTGGGTTTGATCATGTTATGCTTGTGAGAGAGGTTGTAGTCAACGGGTCTTGCCATATTCAAATCCCTATGTATTTCGCAAAACTTTATGTCATATCGTAGATGCTGCTACCACGTTCCACTTGGAGCTATTCCAAATTGTTGCTCCATTATATGTATCCGATATCTCTACTTGGAGCTATCCGGATAGGTGTTAAGCTTGCATCAACGTAACTCTTTACGCCAAACTCTTTATCACCTCCATAACCAAGAAACATTTCCTTATTCCTCTAAGGATAATTTAGACCGCTATCTGGTGATCCACTCCTAGATCACCTTTGTACCCTCTTGCCAGACATGTGGCAAGGCACACATCTGGTGCAGTACTCAGCATGGCATACCGTATAGAGCCTATGACAAAAGCATAGGGGACGACCTTCGTCCTCCCTCTTTCTTCTGCCGTGGTCAATCTTCGAGTCTTACTCAACTTCACACCTTACAACTCAAGTAAGAACCCCTTCTTTGACTGATCTATTTTGAACTCCTTCAAAAACATGTCAAGGTGTGCGTTCTTTGAAAGTATCATTAGGCGTTTTGATCTATCTCTATAGATCTTGATGCCCAATATGTAAGCAGCTTTATGCAGGTCTTCCTTTGAAAAACACTCTTCAAACAACTGTTTATACTTTCCAGAAATTCTACATCATTTCGAATCAACAATATGTCATCCACATATACTTATGAGAAATGTTGTAGTGCTCCCACTGACTTTCTTGTAAATACAAGTTTCTTGCAAACATTGTATAAACCTAAAAGCTTTGATCACTCCATCAAAACATATATTCTGTTTCCGAGATGCTTGCTCTAGTCCATAGAAGGATTGCTGGAGCCAGCATACCTTTTAGCATCCTTAGGATCGACAAAACCTTTTATTGTATCACATACAACTTTTCTTACGAAAACTTGGTAAGAAAACTTGTTTTGACATCCATCTGTAAGATTTCATAATCGAAAAATACAGCTAATGCTAACATGATTCCAACGGACTTAAGCATCGCTACGGGTGAGAAATTCTCATCGTAGTCAACTCCTTGAACTTGTGAAAAGATTCTTTCCCACAAGTCGAGCTTCATAGACGGTAACATTACCGCCCATGTCCGTCTTCTTCTTAAAGATCCATTTATCTCAATGGCTTGCCGATCATCGGGCAAGTCCACCAAAGTCCATACTTTGTTCTGATATATGGATCGTATCTCAGATTTCATGGCTTCTAACCATTTGTCGGAATACGGGCCCACCATCGCTTCTCCATAGCTCGTAGGTTCATTGTTGTCTAACAACATGATATCTAAGACAGGATTACCGTACCACTTAGGAGTAGTACATATCCTTGTCGACCTACGAGGTTCGATAGCAACTTGATCCGAAGCTTCATGATCACTATCATTAACTTCCTATTCAACAGACGTAGGCGCCACAGAAAACATCTTTATGTGTTGCATCACTCTCTGGTTGAAGTAAAGGTTCGACAACCTCATCAAGTTCTATCTTCCTCCCACTCAATTCTTTCGAGAGAAACTCCTTCTCGAGAAAGGACCTGTTCTTAGCGACAAACAATTTGCCCTCGGATCTGAGATAGAAGGTATACCCTACTGTCACCTTTGGGTATCCTATGAAGATGTGTTTGTCCGCTTTGGGTTTGAGCTTCTCCGGCTGAAGCCTTAAGCATCGCAGCCCCAAACATTAAGAAACGACAACTTTGGTTTCTAGCCAAACCAATGTTCATATGACGTCGTCTCAACAGACTTAGATGCTGTCCTATCTAATGTGAATGCAGCTGTCTCTAACACATAACCTCAAAATGAAAACGGTAGATTGATAAGAGACATCATAGATCGCACCATATCTCATAGTGTTCGATTACGACGTCCGGACACACCATTACCTTGTGGTGTTCCAAGTGGCTTCAACTGTGAAACAATTCCACAATGTCTTAAGTGATTGCCAAACTCATAACTCAGAAAATCCCCTTTTGATCAGATCGTAGGAACATGATCTTATTGTTATGATGATTCTTAACTTCACTCTGAAATCGCTTGAACTTTTCAAACGTTTCAGACTTGTGCTTCATTAAGTAGATATACCTATATCTACCCAAATCGTCAGTGAAGATGAGAAAATAGCGATATCCATCGCATGCTTCAATTCTCATTGGATCACACGCATCAGCATGCATGATTTCCAACAAGTCACTTGCCCGTTTCATTGTACCTGAAAACGGGGTCTTAGTCATCCTGCCCATAAGGCATGGCTCGCATGTGTCAAGTGATTCAAAGTCAAGTGACTCCAAACATCCATTGACATGGAGTTTCTTCATGCATCTTACGCCAATATGACCTAAGCGGCAGTGCCACGAGAAAGTGGTACTGTCTTTATACATCTTTTGGCGTGAACATGTGTATTACCACGACCGAGATTCAATGAACCATTCACATAGGGTGCATGACCATGAAAGGTATCATTCATGTCAACAGAATAACCATTATTCTCTAATTTAAATGAATAACCGTATTGCAATGAACATGATCTAATCATATTCATGCTCAACGTAGACACCTGATAACATTTATCTAGGTTCAATACTAATCCCGAAGGCAGATGGAGTATGCGATGGTGATCTCATCAACTTTGGAAACACTTCCAACACACATCGTCACCTCGCCCTTAGCCAATCTCCGTTTAGTCCGTAGCTTTTGCTTCAAGTCACCAATAATAGTAACTGAACCGGTATCCAATACCCAGGTGCTACCAGGAGTACTATTGAGGTACACATTAATAACACGTATATACTTTGTTGAAGTTTCCAGCCTTCTTATCTACCATGCATTTGGGGTAATTCCGCTACCAATGACCGTTCCCCTTACAATAGAAGCACTTAGTCTCGGGTTTGGGTTCAACCTTGGGTTCCTTCACTGGAGCGGCAACTGGTTTGCCATCCATGAAGTTTCCCTTCTAGCCCTTGCCCTTCTTGAAACTAGTGGTCTTGTTAAACCATCAACACTTGATGCTCCTTCTTGATTTCTACCTTTTGCGGTCTTAAGCACCGCGAACAGCTCCGGGATCAACTCCATCCCTTGCATGTCATAGTTCATCATGAAGATCTAGTAGCTTAGTGATAGTGGCTAGAGAACTCTATCAATCACTATCTTATCTGGAAGTTTAACTCCCACCTGATTTAAGTGATTGTAGCACCCAGACATTCTGAGCACACGCTCACTAGCTGAGCTATTCTCCTCCATCTTGTTGGCAAAAGAACTTGTCAGAGGTCTCATACCTCTCAACACGGGCATGAGCCTGAAATCCCAATTTCAGCTCTTGGAACATCTCATATGTCTTATGGTGTTCAAAACGTCATTGGAATCCCGATTCTAAGCCGTAAAGTATGGTGCACTAAACTATCAAGTAGTCATCAGAATGTGTCTGTCAGGTGTTCACAACATCCACAGACGACGTTGTAGGGGTTTGCACATTGAGCGGTGCATCAAAGACGTAAGCCTTCTGTGTAGCAGTGAGGACACTCCTCAGACTACGGACTTAGTCTGCATCATTGCTTACAATATCTTTCGACTTAACCTTTCTCTAGGAACGTATTGAAACAAGGAGCTACAACGTGAGCTATTTATCTACAACATATTTGCAAAGACAATTTAGACTATGTTCATGATAATTGAGTTCATCTAATCAAATTATTTAATGAACTCCCACTCAGATAGACATCTCTCTAGTCATCTAAGTGAAACATGATCCGAATCGACTAGGCCGTGTCTGATCATCACGTGAGACGGACTAGTCATCAATGGTGAACATCTCATGTTGATCGTATCTTCTATACAACTCATGCTCGACCTTTCGGTCTTCCGTGTTCCGAGGCCATGTCTGTACATGCTAGGCTTGTCAAGTCAACCTAAGTGTATTGCATGTGTTCCGAGTCCATGTCTGTACATGCTAGGCTCGTCAACACCGTTGTATTCGAACGTTAGAATCTATCACACCCGATCATCACGTGGTGCTTCGAAACGACGAACCTTCGCAATGGTGCACAGTTAGGGGGAACACTTTTCTTGAAATTTTAGTGAGGGATCATCTTATTTAAGCTACCGTCGTTCTAAGCAAATAAGATGTAAAACATGATAAACATCACATGCAATCAAATAGTGACATGATATGGCCAATATCATTTTGCTCCTTTTGATCCCCATCTTCGGGGCTCCATGATCATCGTTGTCACCGGCATGACACCATGATCTCGATCATCATGATATCCATCATCGTGTCTTCTTGAAGTTGTCTCGTCATCTATTACTTCTACTACTATGGCTAACGCTTTAGCAATAAAGTAAAGTAATTACATGACGTTTATGTTGACACGCAGGTCATAAATAAATTAAGACAACTCCTATGGCTCCTGCCGGTTGTCATACTCATCGACATGCAAGTCTTGATTCCTATTACAAGAACATGATCAATCTCATACATCACATATATCATTCATCACATCCTTTTGGCGATATCACATCACAAGGCATATGCTGCAAAGACAAGTTAGACGTCCGCTAATTGTTGTTGCAAGTTTTTACGTGGCTGCTATAGGTTTCTAGCAAGAACGTTTCTTACCTACGCGAAAACCACAACGTGATATGCCAATTTCTATTTACCCTTCATAAGGACCCTTTTCATCGAATCCGATCCGACTAAAGTGGGAGAGACAGACACCCGCTAGCCACCTTATGCAACTAGTGCATGTCAGTCGGTGGAACCAGTCTCACGTAAGAGTACGTGTAAGGTCGGTCCGGGCCGCTTCATCCCACGATGCCGCCGAATCAAGATAAGACTAGTAACGGCAAGTAAATTGACAAAATCGATGCCCACAACAACTTGTGTTCTACTCGTGCATAGAAACTACGCATAGACCTAGCTCATGATGCCACTGTTGGGGATCGTAGCAGAAATTCAAAATTTTCTAGGCATCACCAAGATCAATCTATGGAGTAATCTAGCAACGAGGGAAGGAGAGTGCATCTACATACCCTTGTAGATCACTAAGCGGAAGCATTCAAGTGAACGGGGTTGATGGAGTCGTACTCGTCGTGATCCAAATCACCGATGATCCTAGTGCCGAACGGACGGCACCTCCGCGTTCAACACACGTACAGCCCGGGGATGTCTCCTCCTTCTTGATCCAGCAAGGGGAGAGGAGAAGTTGAGGGAAAACTCCGACAGCACGACGGCATGGTGGTGATGGAGCTCGTGGTTCTCCGGCAGGGCTTCGCCAAGCACTACGGAGGAGGACGGGGTGTTGGAGGAGGGAGAGGGTTGCGCCAGGGGAAGGGTGCGGCTGCCCTCTTTCTCCCTCACTATATATAGGGGGAAGGGAGGAGGGGGAGGCGCCCTAGGGTTCCCTAGGGGAGGGGCGGCGGCCACAGGGGAAACCCTAGATGGGTTTGGGCGCCCCACCCCCTAGGAAACTTGCCCCCCAAGCCGGGAGGGGCGGCTGCCCTAGGGTGGCGCCCCCACCTCTCCTGGTTATGTGAGATTGGGGGGAGGGGTGCTCAGCCCCTTAGTGGGCTGATGTGCCCTCTCCCCTTGGCCCATAAGGCCCCCCAACGCTTGCCGGGGCCTCCGAAACCCCTTTCAGACACGCTGGTCATCACCTGGTACCCCCAGAACAATTCCGGACTCCAATACCCTTCGTCCAATATACCGATCTTCACCTCCGGACCATTCCGGAGCTCCTCGTCATGTCCGGGATCTCATCCGGGACTCCGAACAACCTTCGGTAACCACATACTATTTCCCATAACAACTCTAGCGTCACCGAACCTTAAGTGTGTAGACCCGACGGGTTCGGGAACCATGCAGACATGACCGAGACAACTCTTCGGCCAATAACCAACAGCGGGATCTGGGTACCCATGTTGGCTCCCACATGTTCCACGATGATCTCATCGGATGAACCACGATGTCGAGGATTCAATCAATCCCGTATACAATTCCCTTTGTCCAGCGGTATTGTACTTGCCCGAGATTTGATCGTCGGTATCCGATACCTTGTTCAATGCCGTTAACGGCAAGTCTCTTTACTCGTTCCATAACACATCATCCCGTGATCAACTCCTTGGTCACATTGTGCACATTATGATGATGTCCTACCGAGTGGGCCCAGAGATACCTCTCTACACAGAGTGACAAATCCCAGTCTCGATTCATGCCAACCCAACAGACACTTTCGGAGATACCTGTAGTGAACCTTTATGGCCACCCAGTTACGTTGTGACATTTGGCACACCCAAAGCACTCCTACGGTATTCGGGAGTTGCACAATCTCATGGTCTAAGGAAATGATACTAGACATTAGAAAAGCTTTAGCATACGAACTACATGATCTTTGTGCTAGGCTTAGGATTGGGTCTTGTCCATCACATCATTCTCCTAATGATGTGATCCCGTTATCAATGACATCCAATGTCCATGGTCAGGAAACCGTAACCATTTATTGATCAACGAGCTAGTCAACTAGAGGCTTACTAGGGACATGGTGTTGTCTATGTATCCACACATGTATCTGAGTTTCCTATCAATACAATTCTAGCATGGATAATGAACGATTATCATGAACAAGGAAATATAGTAATAACTAATTTTTTATTGCCTCTGGGGCATATTTCCAACAGAAACCTGGGCAACCTTGGCATTGGCTTCTGAACCTGAGGCCTGTGCTCAACGTGATAGTCAAACTGAGGACCAACAGCAGGCGGAGGAGTCAGAAAAGGTCATTTGACAGTGATAAGTTGGCCATAGTTGAATGCTTGCTCGATAGTGTGTGGCCTTGGTGGCGGAACAGGAGCAGTGGCATCAACAGAGGCGTCAGGATGCACATCTGTTGTAGGTGCATCATTGGCTTCATTGGCCTCTGGCATAGTGTTAGGTGCAGGCTCCATAGTGTCTTCAGCCATGACCACGTCATTGGCTTCAGTGGTGTTAGTGGTGGCAGCCTCAGGATTCTCAACCTCCACTTCAGAAGCTGGAGGGTCGGTCACGTTCTCCTCAAGAACAACATCTTGGTGAGACGGGGGTGTAGCAACTCTTGGGGCTTCTTCTTCATCGGCTGATGCAGCTGGAACATCTTCAGCCATTTTGGCTTCGGATTCAGAGACAGTCACAGTAGGAGTGGCATTTGGAAACACTTGACGTGCAACAGATTGGTGGTGCACTTCTCCTTCTGGAACACTCGAAAGAGGGACTTGAGGCCTTGGTCCTTTGCGAAGCCTGCGTAGCGCTGGCGACGCCTGTGGAGATGGAGTTGGCTGGGCCTCAAAGTTGTAATCTTCGCCTTGCACATGTGGTGTGACTTGTTGTTGTTGGGGAGTACTCGGGGTGTCTTGTTGTTGTGGGTGATCAGCCCACGATGCATCCTAAGCAGTTGGCGTCAGAGGACGACCAATGCTGATGAGTTCGCTGTGCGTGAGCACAGGCGATGATACTAGTTGGTGCTCGATCTGAGGAAGGACTTCATCATCTTCAACATTGTCATGGTGACCAATGTCTTCAGCAATGGTGGGGTCAACTGCTGGAATGTCTTCAGCTTCAGGAGCCTCTATGGAAGCAGGCTCATGAACTACTATCCATCATTCTTGATGCGAGGAATCAGGGCAAGCAACAGACATGGGTTCTACAACAAGGGGCTCTGTGGGAGCAGCCCGATCTTTCTTGGTTCTGCGCTTCTTCTTGGAGGGAGGGACATCAGAAGCATCAGGATTTTTCCTCCTTCTGGCTTCAGCCTCGGCAGTCCTCGTCTTCTTCAGTTCTGAAGCGGTTGACCGAACCTTTGGCTTCGAGCTAGTCATGCTGCTTGGAAAGACTATGCGTGGCTCTTCCCGCCTTGAAGGTGCAGATCGGTCTGTTGATGGCTTCTTCTTATTTGCAGCCATTCTTGGGTCGATGCCAGGACGACCAAGAGCCTTGCGCTTCTCAGCCTCATTGTAGGCTTGCACACACTTGTTAGCCAGGCTCTTCATGCGCTCACGAGAACCTTTAGCTTCTTCATGCTTCTTGAGAAAGGCTTCCTTGAGCTTGTGCATCATAATCTTGAAGTTTTTCACATCTTGCATGCTGAGCTTGGACATGTGCTTCTTGAACTAAGCTTTCTCATAGTCGATCTTTTGCTTCAGTTCAACGATGCGCTGAGCTAGAGCTAGCTCAGAAGCAATGGCGCCAGTTAAGGCGACACTGAGGCCAATTGGAAGTTGCAGATCTTCAAAGCTGAGATTGGGGGTTTCAAACCACTCATCAATGAAGTTGTGGATGATTGCCACGTCAAAGAGAGGCAAATCATTGAAGATTTCTGCTTCTTCCTTGCTCTTAATCAGTTGCACAAGAGCATTATCTGCAAGATCTTCATCGCTGGACAGATCAATGGCGTCGTTGCGCAGAATAGCAGCAGCAGTCAGTCCTTGGCTGGTGGGTTGCAAGGGCATCTTTACTCTCGAGGGCTTGGAGATGCGTGACAAATCTTTAGACTGCACACTATGTTCAGGAGGTGCAGTGGCCAGAGGCTTCGCCTGTAAGACCTTTGGTGCAGGAGCAGGCTTTGAAGCTTTAGGCTTCTTCAGTTTCTTTGGCTTCGGTGGTGCAGGCGCTTCATCAGATTCAGCGTCATCTGCAGGCTCATCCACGGCTGTCCCTTGAACCATGATATGAGTGATGAGACCTTCCAGGTTGTAGAAGGGCCCAACAAGATTGGGTTCAGCTTCGTGGGTGCCATCGGCACGGGGAGCAGAAGGACCAGGGTTGAAGTCTAGTCCCAATGACTTCTTGTTTTGCTTAGCCGAATTCTTGGCAAACTGGAAGTTGCGCTTGAACAGATTGTCGTCACGACACCATAGCAATGACGATGGGTCTGCATCCGCAGGCTATGGTCCACGGACCATGCATGGATAGAAGCCTTATTCAATGGCTTCATCTCTGGACCTGGGTTGAAGATTTCTGTATAGGATGTCTCCCCATGGTCGCTTGATGGCATTCTTCTCAGCATATTCCTGGGTCACAAACTTGTACTTGAACCATTGCCCGGCCTAGTATCTTCGAATCCATTGGATTCGTGTCTTGCGCTGATTGTAATCCTCTTCTGGATCTGTCTTGTACAGCTCTGAGGCAGATCTCTTGATGTTCCCCCTCAATGATGTCTGCCACCCTTCCTTGCTGATTTCTCTGTAGCCCTGTCACACCCTAGCTAGTTCATGCATTAGAGTGTTGCATAATGTCTATTCTTTCATCAGAAACCTGAAATGGGGATGACAGAACCCCCAGCCCCCTCTGAAACCAACTAGGGTTTACTAAAAACTTTTTCAATGAACCTGAAATGCCCTTCTAAAATGCCCATCATTTTTGTCTTGGTTCAGAACCTCTGCCAAAAGTGGTGCACATTTTCCTAGGCCAACCTAGGGTCTTTGAATTAAATCATAGATATTTGAATTTGGGCATTTAAAATTATATAAAATAATTCAAATGCTCAAATATCTCCAAACTAAAATGTTTCATGTTGGAAATAATCCAACTATGGACCAGGAGTAGTTTGGTGATTTTAGGAGTTGCCTAAGTATTTTTAATAATTCAACAAAGTTGTAGAGGAATTAAAAAAAAGAAAACAGGAGAAATAACAAAAAACTTACCTGGCGCCCAGCACCCGGCCCACCTGCCGGCCCAGCCCAGCGCCGCGCCAGCGAGCTGCTTGCCGGCCAGGCAGGCAGGCAGGTGCCCGACGGCGGCCGCAGCGTGCGCCACGCAGCTGGCCGTCGCCCTGCTTCACCTCCTCGCCTCGTTGCTGGATGGATGAACTCCACGCCGAGCCGTGAACCCCCAGGACACCTCCATTCTCCCCCAACTCCTCTCTCTCGCGCTCCCCCGCCATGGCCGACGCCATCGCCGCCACCCCCTCGCCGTAGCCACGCCCTCCATCAACCCCACGCCGTGCCGCCGTGTCCAGGAGCTCCGCCACCCTCCTCTCCTTCGAGCAAGCCGAGCCCCGAGCGCTCGCAAGGCCCGAGCCCACCGCGTCGACCTCGACCGAACCGCCGTCGCCGGAGATCCCCTTCAACGCCGTCGTCGCTCCGGCCCGTCCCCGGCCGCACCAAGTGCTTCGTCGAACTCCCCGTGAGCTTAACCATCTTCCCCCTCCCTTCTTTTCTTGCTCCCAAGCTGTGTAGTGACCTCCCGAAGCTCAACCGCACCCACCGCCGCGGAGCTCGTCGCCGACGTGCTCCCGGTCACCCTCCGGCCACAACTTGGTGTCCATCATGCTCACGACGTCACATAGCACCTAACCAGCTACTCCCCGCACCTCACCGACCCCTCTAGCATCAAGTTCGTCCTCGGTCGAACTCCGGTGGCCGCCAAAGTCGTCGCCGGCGCCAACTCCGGCCACCCCGACCCCAACGGACTCCACCAAGAGCTGCGGCTCGTCCTCAGCTCCACTCCGATGGCCTCCGCGACTCGTTTGGTTGCCGGAACGGCAAAAACCACTTCCGCCGCCGCGTCGGGCTCGCCGGCGGCAAAACGCCGGTGCAGCCGACCTGGCTTTGACCGCGGGTGGGCCCTGGTTGACCCCGATGAGTCAATGACAGGTGGGGCCCAGCCCTGTTAACTAAATAGGGTTAGTTTTAATTAACTTTAAACTAAACTAATTACCCTGACACCCTGGACCCACAGTCAGGTTTGACCTGGACGTCTCCGTTGACCCTGACGTCATTCTGACGCATGGCTGACGCAATAAATTAATTTCTGGATTTATTCTAATATAGGAAATTCCAGAATATAGTTTAAACTTCAAAAATTCATAATTTTTAACCTGTAACTCCAAATCAGACAAGTTATATATGAAAAATGATCAGAAAAATCCAATCTATCCATCTGTACTGTTTTCATGCATGATTAAACAAGTTAACTTGCTGTTTTATGCAGAACAAGATAAAACACTTTAAGGGGCCATGTATGAGTTTGAAATTTGAATCTTTGGTTCAAATTGGTTCAAACCCTTTGGGTCTTAGTTGCATTAGCCCAACACACTCATATTGCCATGTTTCATGCATGCATCATATTGTCGCACATTGTTTGGTGATGACTGTGTATCGGTGTTCTTTGCGGCAGGTTCTGCCTCCGAGGAGTACCGTGATTACCCTAACGAAGAACCATATCAGTGCATCGAACCATCAGGCAAGCAACCAACCATTTGATCATATCGATACAATCCCATGTTCTCGCTCCTGCTCTCAATTACTGCATTAAGACAACGCGTTTCAAACTGCTGTGTGCTACGGTAGTTGAACCCATTTCCTCTGCATGACCTGTCATTGCCACAGTAACTAGATGAAACCCACTAGCATGTGTAGGAGTTGTTTGAGCCATATGTATGTGTTGTTCCTACCTTGCTATGCCTGCTATGCTTAGAGTCGTGTCAGGTCTGGTTCATCTGGGTGATGGGCTACAGTGAAATGATTATGTCGGTAGTGAGGGTGGTGTGGTGAACACGATTTGGTAAAGGTATCGATGAGAGGCCATGTAGGAGTACATGGTGGGTTGTTTCATTGAAGCCGACCTTAAGCACTGAGATCTGTATGTGTGATTTAAGAATCAGCTACTACCATACATTGGGCCCGAAACCAATGGACCCTCTCGGCTTCTTATTCACCCTAGTTCTCTATCCAGGAGTTGCAAGTAGTTTCTGGTGTTTGTAGCCTACTGGAGGCCGTGGACAGCGCTGACCGTAGGGGTGGGCTGTGATGCGGTAGGTACGTGGCATGGTGTACCGACTACCCGTTAGGTATCTCGGGAACCCTGTACACATCATTTGGGGCCGTATGGGAAACCTCGGCCGGACTCCCTGCGGATGGAACCTGGATAGGCGATAAACCTGGATTAGAGACTTAGGTGATTAGGTAGGTCGTGGCCGACACCCACGTTGGGCTTCCGCTTGAAGGTTGCCGAGTACATGTCGTGTAAACGACGGTAAGTGGTGAGAGCGTGTATGAAGAAGTACACCCCTGCAGGGTTATCATGATCTATTCGAATAGCCGCGTCCGCGGTAAAGGACTACTTGGTTGCCTATACAGTTCATAGACAAGTAAATGGAAACTACTAAAAGCCTCAAGATAAGTGTGAGTGCCGAGGATGGCTTTTCCGTAGGAAGACGGAGGTGGATCCTCGGTAGTGTATTGAAGTGGTGAGTAGCGGACTCGTGTGCGCAAAACCATTTCAAGTTGGAGTCTCGTAGGATAGCCTAGCCAAGAGTCAAAGCTGGCTTGCTGCAATAACTCCACCAACCCTTTTTGATAATGTGCATGTATGTAGGATCTGATGTAAGTCTTGCTGAGTACCTTTGTACTCATGTTGCTATAATTTACATTTTTACAGAAGACGCTGCAACCCATTCTGATGGGTTCTTCGTAGACGTTGACATCAATGAGTAGGCTAAGGCCCAGGTGGTGATCCTGAGCTTGTGAAGGACCACGTATTATAGCTAGGCTTTCCAAGCCTCTTTTATTTTACTAGTTGTCTGTACTCAGACAAGTTACTTCCGCTGCTGGGTTGTTTGACTGTATGACTTGAGTGCTGGGTCATGTGACCCGTACTTGTGTGTATGTTATGTATGGCTCTCTGAGCCTTAAATAAAGTACTTGTGTCGTAGAGTCATGTTGTGATGCCTTGTTGTATTTGCACATATCGAGCATATTGTGTGTATGATTGAAATGCTTGGTATGTGTGGGATCTGACTATCTAGTTGTTTATCTTTAGTAGCCTCTCTTACCGGGAAATGTCTCCTAGTGTTACCACTGAGCCATGGTAGCTTGCTACTGCTCTGGGACACTTAGGCTGGCCGGCATGTGTCCTTCTTCGTTCCTGTGTCTGTCCCTTCGGGGAAATGTCACGCATTGAGTACCGGAGTCCTGTTAGCCCGCTACAGCCCGGTTTACCGGAGTCCTGTTAGCCCAGTGCTACAGCCCGGACCCACTTGCTGATGACCGACACGTTCGATGCTGGGTCATGGATGCCTGTCCCTGTAAGTCTGTGCCACTTTGGGTTTACGACTAGTCATGTCAGCCCGGGCTCCTTATCATATGGATGCTAGCGACACGATCATATACGTGAGCCAAAAGGCGCAAACGGTCCCGGGCAAAGGTAAGGCGACACCCGTGGGGATACCGTGCGTGAGGCCGCAAAGTGATATGAGGTGTTACAGGCTAGATCGATGTGACATTGAGTCGGGGTCCTGACAGCGTTGGTATCAGAGCCGGACTGCCTGTAGGTTCTCCAAGCCAAACTGGTCGATGTTGAGTCTAGAAATTCTTTAGTTAATATGTAGGGGAATTGTTTGTGGTTGGAACGTAAGGCTCTTTTTACTCCTTTATCTTATGACATTCTGATCTGAGTCAGTCTATTCTTCCACCGAGGGTTAAGGAATTAGGATCTTTTCTCTCTATCAGGTTCACGTGTTACTAATCAGTAGTACCTTATAGGTTGATGGATACAAGCCTAGTTCAGTTCTACTACCACATTATGTTGCTAGGATGGACCCAGAACTTTGATATGATGTTGTTGAGTGTGTATGAAATCCTTTGTCAAATGTCTCAAAATCCTTTTTGAGCATTTACAGATGTTATGCTGTCGAAATTTTGCTAGAAATTCTAATGCCTTTGCATTATGGTTGTGCTTTCAGATGGCCACTCGCGACCTCAATCAAGTGGTTCGCCTGACTCGATGCCTAGATGTACCCGGCCATACTGCCATGTTGGTCAGGGTAATGACTGAGGCTGGATACCGTTGGTATCCTGAGTACACGGTCGAAGAGCAATTTCGAGACTTTAACCAAAGCCAGTATCTTTGCACTGTCAGGATATTTCCATCTTATCCTGGATCCACCGAGCCCCTTCACTGCTCCTATGGACTCGGGGTTACTATTGAGATGGCTGTGCAGGATGCCGCTTACTCTATGATGACCATCATGCGAGTCAGGACTGGCCTATTCCGGGACTCTGATTTCCTGTATATGCCAGCATCACTTCCGGGAGCACAAGGGTATCTCCAGGCTATCTATGCTGACCCCACTCAGGAGGATTCACGGACTCGCACCACTGCTGAGATGCTCGAGGATAAGGACCGTGAAAATCGGGCCTTGAGGCTAGAGCTTTTCAATACCCGTGCTGACCATTGGGCCACTTTGACTCGATTCGCACGGGTTGTGCAAGCTGGATATTCGGATATGCGCGATCTCTATCCTGTGAGATCTGCTCTGCCAGACGTGATGGGTTGGCGTGATGTAGGAGGCATCACCCCACCTCGTGGTCCCCGCAGGCCACCGTCTGTTGGTCCAAGACCTCATCCTAGCCCCTATGGTCCACAAGCTCCGCGAGATCGTCTGTTCCCGGATGATCATGTTGAGCTTCCCGGCTATGTAGGTGACTTCTACGAGGACTACTACGGATCGGTCTGAGTTAGTGGTAGTATCACTAGTTCGTACCAGCTGTGTCGTCTATCGTCCTGCGTGACTCGTGGGATATGACCTAGTTTGTACCGCCTTCCGGAGGTGTAGAAAAATAATGTATAGGAGCTCGGAGTACCTCCGATGTGATGTAATCTTCTTTTCACCGTAATAGTACCTTGTTTGGTCTTGTACTAAACCTTGTATGGTGTGTATGACGATGGAATAAAAGGAGCAGTTTCTGTATCTACCATGTCATACGGATGATCATCTTGCATTCCGAGTTATTCCTTACATTATGTATTCTATGTCGGAATCTTGTTATTCTGACCAAATCATTGTCTTGTTTACCTAGGATGGTCAACACGCGCAATAACCCTGTTTCCCAAGAGCAGGCTGAAGGCAATGAAGTCGGGAATGCAAACCCGCCTCACCCTCCTTCCCTAGCCGAAGTTATGCTGGAAGCCGAGAGAAACAAGCGGGAGACCAACCGTTTGTTGGAGCGTATTGAACAGAACACAGCACACCATCAGAGGACTAACTTGGTGTCACTCAGTGATTTCATCAAGTTACATCCACCCACGTTCCACCACTCCGTCCAGCCCCTTGACGCTGATGACTGGCTTCGCAGTATTTCTCACAAACTGCGTTCTGCGCTAGTAGCTGAGGCTGACAAGGTCACCTTTGCTGCATATCATCTTGAAGGCCCCGCCAGTCTATGGTGGGAGAATTATGGAGCTATGCGCCCAGCGGACCATGTCACTACTTGGGCTGAATTCAGCGAGGCTTTCTGTGAACATCACATTCCGGAGGGTCTCATGGACCGTAAACGTGAGGAATTTTGCAGTTTCACTCAAGGCCGACTCTCTGTGGATGCTTATAGCAGGGAGTTCGGTAACCTCGCACGATATGCAACTGAGGAAGTTTCTACTGATGCCAAGAAGCAAGCAAGGTTCCGTAAGGGACTTAGTCCTGAGCTTCGCCACGACCTCCGTCTGCATGAGTGCACATCTTTCCAGAAGCTTGTTAACAAGGCCATCAGTGCTGAGACTGGTCAGACTGATTATGACGCAACACGCAAGCATGGCCGTGACGTGGGTTCCTCATCCGGTGCTGGTCCTCAGAAGCGCCGCGTGTGGGTGCCTAACACTGCCCTGCCACCCAGGTTCACACCGAGGCCATCCTTCCAGGCGCCTCGCCCCGTTCAATAGTTTGCACCAGCCAAGCCCTATGGTGGTCCAACCAACAATGCTCCTCCACGCACCAGTTCCGTGACTTGCTTTAAGTGTGGGGAATCTGGCCACTATATGCGCGAGTGTCCCCAGACCAACCCCAACCAATCTGCTAAAGCTGTTGGCCGTGGCAAGCCGACAGGGAAAGTGTTCTACGCCAAGCCGGCCACCGCTGCACGTGGCCATGTCAACTGTATCTCTGCCGAAGAAGCTCAAGAGGATCCCAACGTCGTTCTCGGTACGCTCCTTGTTAATTGCCACCCGACATCTGTTCTTTTTGATACAGGAGCATCTCATTCATTTATATCCGAGAGCTATGCTCGTCTGCATAACACCACATTTTGTGAGATGCCCACCTCTATGGTAATTCAAACTCCAGGATCCAAATGGCAAACCTCCAGGGTAAGTCATGGAAATGAAATCCAAGTCGACAGACTTGTTTTCCTTGCATCCTTGATAGCTCTTAAATCTTCAGATATTAATATCATCTTGGGTATGGACTGGATGTCAGTCCATCATGCCAAAATTGATTGCTTCTCTAGGACTGTTCAACTCACCCATCCTTCGGGGAAGATAGTCAATGTCTTGACCCGAATAGCCAAGCGACAGTTATATTCTCTTAACGCCAGCCCTTTGCCAGACCTTCAGGATGTCCCGGTAGTCCGTGACTTCTCGGATGTCTTCCCAGAGGAATTGCCAGGTGTTCCACCTGACAGGGATGTTGAGTTCGTAATAGACCTCATTCCAGGAACCGTCCCGATTGCTAGAAGACCCTATAAGATGGCACCACTAGAACTAGCCGAGCTTAAGAAGCAACTCGATGAGTCCTTGAAAAAGGGTTTCATCCGACCTAGTTCATCTCCGTGGGCTTGCCCCGTCCTCTTCGTCAAGAAGAAGGATGGTACGGACCGGATGGTTGTAGATTATCGACCTGTCAACTTGGTCACAATCAAGAACAAATATCCGCTCCCCAGGATCAACGACCTGTATGATCAGCTCGCTGGATCCTCAATCTTCTCCAAAATGGATTTGAGGTTGGGCTACCATCAAATCAAAATCAGGAACGGCGACATTCCTAAAACGGCCTTTGTTACTCGTTATGGCCAATACGAGTACACCGTCATGTCCTTCGGTTTAACCAACGCTCCAGCCACCTTTTCTCGGTTAATGAACTCAATCTTCATGGAGTATTTGGATAAATTCGTCGTGGTTTACCTCGATGATATACTCATCTACTCCAAGAACGAGGAAGAACATGCCGAACATCTAAGGCTAGTGTTGAAGAAACTTCGAGAACATCGTCTTTATGCCAAATTTTCTAAATGTGAATTTTGGTTGTCAGAAGTGACCTATCTGGGTCATGTAATATCTGGTAAAGGTATTGCTGTTAACCCTGAGCGAGTTCAAGCCGTCCTTAATTGGACTCCACCTGAATCGGTCAAGCAAGTTCGGAGTTTTCTGGGCTTAGCGAGCTATTGCCGTCGCTTTGTCGAAAATTTCTCCAAAGTTGCAAAACCTCTAACCGAACTCCTCAAGAAAGATAAAAAGTTCGAATGGACTCCACAATGTGAGCACAGCTTTCAGGAACTGAAAAGACGCCTGACTTCTGCTCCCGTACTAGTACCGCCAGATTTCTCTAAGGACTTTGTTATCTACTGCGACGCCTCGCGACAAGGACTAGACTGTATTCTCATGCAAGATCGACACGTAATTGCTTATGCTTCACGACAATTGCACCCACATGAGGAGAATTATCCTACTCATGATCTAGAGCTTGCAGCTGTAGTCTATGCACTTAAAACCTGGCGACATTACCTCCTCGGTAATCGTTGCGAGATATTCACGAATCATCAAAGTCTGAAGTACATCTTCACCCAACCGGATTTGAATCTCAGGCAAAGACGTTGGGTCGAGTTGATCACAGATTTCGACTTAGGAATAACTTACATTCCAGGGAAAGCCAACGTCATGGCTGATGCGCTAAGTCGTAAATCTTATTGTAACAACCTGATGTTACAACAAAGTCAACCACTTCTCCATGAGGAATTTCGGAAGCTTAACCTTCACATTGTTCCTCAAGGATTCCTTTCCACCATGGTGGCGAAACCTACCCTTACGGATCAGATCATCAAAGCACAGAAGGTAGATCCGGGAATTTCCCGCATCAAGAGAAACATCAAGAAAGGAGTTGCGAATTGTTTCTCCATTGATGATCAAGGGGTCGTATACTTTGGGAATCGGCTAGTGGTTCCCAAGGTGCGAAACCTGAGGCGATTGATCCTTAAGGAAGCTCATGAATCTCCTCTCACTATTCATCCCGGTAGTACCAAGATGTATCAGGACCTACGCCAGAGGTTCTGGTGGACTAGGATGAAGAGAGAAATTGCTCAGTATATTGCTAACTGCGACATCTGCCGTCGTGTAAAAGCAGAGCATCAACGGCCTGCTGGCACCCTTCAACCCCTAGCTATTCCTGAATGGAAATGGGATAAAATTGGTATGGATTTCATTACCGGTTTTCCCAGGACCAAGAGAAGGAATAATGCTATCTTCGTCGTGGTCGATCGTCTTTCCAAAGTGGCCCATTTCTTACCTGTTCGTGAGAGTATAACCGCTAGTCAATTGGCAGACTTATACATCTCCCGAATAGTGTCTCTCCATGGTGTTCCTTTGGAAATTAACTCGGATCGAGGAAGTCTCTTCACCTCTCAATTTTGGGAAAGTTTCCAAAATGCTATGGGAACCCGCCTTTCCTTTAGCACCGCTTTTCACCCTCAATCAAGTAGTCAAGTAGAACGTGTCAACCAGATCCTAGAAGACATGCTTCGAGCCTCTGTTATCTCATTTGGAATGGAATGGGAGAAATGCCTTCCATTTGCCGAATTTGCTTACAACAACAGCTATCAATCTAGCTTGGGTAAAGCCCCTTTTGAAGTTCTCTATGGACGACGGTGTCGGACACCCCTTAATTGGTCAGAAACCGGGGAAAGACAATTCTTTGGCCCGGATATGATCCAGGAAGCAGAAGAGCAAGTTCGCATCGTTCGTGAAAAGTTGAAAACAGCCCAATCTCGTCAAAAGAGTCAATATGACCGAAAACATAAGGCTATGACTTTCGAGGTTGACGAGAAGGCTTACCTTCGGGTTACTCCTCTGAAGGGAACCCATCGTTTCGGTATCAAAGGCAAATTGGCTCCCCGTTACATTGGACCTTTTCGTATTCTCGCTAAACGAGGAGAAGTTGCCTACCAGTTGGAACTACCTCCGCATCTCTCCAGAGTCCACGATGTCTTCCACATTTCTCAACTCAGGCGTTGCTTCTCGGATCCTATCCGTGGAGTGGACCACGAAACGCTTGATCTCCAAGATAATCTCACGTATCGAAAGTACCCCATTCGTATCCTCGATCAGGCCGAGCGTACCACTCGACGTCATAATATCAAGTTTCTCAAAGTTCAATGGTCGCACCATTCTGAGGATGAAGCAACTTGGGAAAGGGAGGATCGTCTTCGACTCGAGTATCCCGCCTTCTTTCCGGAGGAACCCAAATCTTGGGACAAGATTCTTTTGAGTGGGGGTGAGTTGTCACACCCTAGCTAGTTCATGCATTAGAGTGTTGCATCATGTCTATTCTTTCATCAGAAACCTGAAATGGGGACGACAGAACCCCCAGCCCCCTCTGAAACCAACTAGGGTTTACTAAAAACTTTTTCAATGAACCTGAAATGCCCTTCTAAAATGCCCATCATTTTTGTCTTGGTTCAGAACCTCTGCCAAAAGTGGTGCACATTTTCCTAGGCCATCCTAGGATCTTTGAATTAAATCATAGATATTTGAATTTGGGCATTTAAAATTATATAAAATAATTCAAATGCTCAAATATCTCCAAACTAAAATGTTTCATGTTGGAAATAATCCAACTATGGACTAGGAGTAGTTTAGTGATTTTAGGAGTTGCCTAAGTATTTTTAATAATTCAACAAAGTTGCACAGGAATTAAAAAAACAGAAAACAGGAGAAATAACAAAAAACTTACCTGGCGCCCAGCACGCGGCCCACCTGCCGGCCCAGCCCAGCGCCACGCCAGCGAGCTGCTTGCCGGCCAGGCAGGCAGGCAGGTGCCCGACGGCGGCCGCAACGTGCGCCACGCAGCTGGCCGTCGCCCTGCTTCACCTCCTCGCCTCGTTGTTGGATGGATGAACTCCACGCCGAGCCGTGAACCCCCAGGACACCTCCATTCTCCCCCAACTCCTCTCTCTCGCGCTCCCCCACCATGGCCGACGCCATCGCCGCCACCCCCTCGCTGTAGCCACGCCCTCCGTCAACCCCACACCGTGCCGCCGTGTCCAGGAGCTCCGCCACCCTCCTCTCCTTCGAGCAAGCCGAGCCCCGAGTGCTCGCAAGGCCCGAGCCCACCGCATCGACCTCGACCGAACCGCCGTCGCCGGAGATCCCCTTCAACGCCGTCGTCGCTCCAGCCCGTCCCCGGCCGCACCAAGTGCTTCGTCGAACTCCCCGTGAGCTTAACCATCTTCCCCTCCCTTCTTTTCTTGCTTCCGAGCTGTGTAGTGACCTCCCGAAGCTCAACCGCACCCACCGCCGCGGAGCTCGTCGCCGACGTGCTCCCGGTCACCCGCCGGCCACAACTTGGTGTCCATCATGCTCACCACGTCACATAGCACCTAACCAGCTACTCCCCGCACCTCACCGACCCCACTAGCATCAAGTTCGCCCTCGGCCAAACTCCGGTGGCCGCCAAAGTCATCGCCGACGCCAACTCCGGCCACCCCGACCCCAACGGACTCCACCAAGAGCTGCGGCTCGTCCTCAGCTCCAATCCGATGGCCTCCGCAACTCGTTTGGTTGCCGGAACGGCAAAAACCACTTCCGCCGCCGCGTCAGGCTCGCCGGCGGCTAAACGCCGGTGCAGCCGACCTGGCTTTGACCGCGGGTGGGCCCTGGTTGACCCCGATGAGTCAAGGACAGGTGGGGCCCAGCCCTGTTAACTAAATAGGGTTAGTTTTAATTAACTTTAAACTAAACTAATTACCCTGACACCCTGGACCCACAGTCAGGTTTGACCTGGACGTCTCCGTTGACCCTGACGTCATTCTGACGCATGGCTGACGCAATAAATTAATTTCTGGATTTATTCTAATATAGGAAATTCCAGAATATAGTTTAAACTTCAAAAATTCATAACTTTTAATCTGTAACTCCAAATCAGACAAGTTATATATGAAAAATGATCAGAAAAATCCAATCTATCCATCTGTACTGTTTTCATGCATGATTAAACAAGTTAACTTGTTGTTTTATGCAGAACAAGATAAAACACTTTAAGGGGCCATGTATGAGTTTGAAATTTGAATCTTTGGTTCAAATTGGTTCAAACCCTTTGGGTCTTAGTTGCATTAGCCCAACACACTCATATTGCCATGTTTCATGCATGCATCATATTGTCGCACATTGTTTGGTGATGACTGTGTATCGGTGTTCTTTGCGGCAGGTTCTGCCTCCGAGGAGTACCGTGATTACCCTAACGAAGAACCATATCAGTGCATCGAACCATTAGGCAAGCAACCAACCATTTGATCATATCGATACAATCCCATGTTCTCGCTCCTGCTCTCAATTACTGCATTAAGACAACACGTTTCAAACTGCTGTGTGCTACGGTAGTTGAACCCATTTCCTCTGCATGACCTGTCATTGCCACAGTAACTAGATGAAACCCACTAGCATGTGTAGGAGTTGTTTGAGCCATATGTATGTGTTGTTCCTACCTTGCTATGCCTGCTATGCTTAGAGTCGTGTCAGGTCTGGTTCATCTGGGTGATGGGCTAGAGTGAAATGATTATGTCGGTAGTGAGGGTGGTGTGGTGAACACGATTTGGTAAAGGTATCGATGAGAGGCCATGTAGGAGTACATGGTGGGTTGTTTCATTGAAGCCGACCTTAAGCACTGAGATCTGTATGTGTGATTTAAGAATCAGCTACTACCATACATTGGGCGTGAAACCAATGGACCCTCTCGGCTTCTTATTCACCCTAGTTCTCTATCCAGGAGTTGCAAGTAGTTTCTGGTGTTTGTAGCCTACTGGAGGCCGTGGACAGCGCTGACCGTAGGGGTGGGCTGTGATGCGGTAGGTACGTGGCACGGTGTACCGACTACCCGTTAGGTATCTCGGGAACCCTGTACACATCGTTCGGGGCCGTATAGGAAACCTCGGCCGGACTCCCTGCGGATGGAACCTGGATAGGCGATAAACCTGGATTAGAGACTTAGGTGATTAGGTAGGTCGTGGACGACACCCACGTTGGGCTTCCGCTTGAAGGTTGCCGAGTACATGTCGTGTAAACGACGGTAAGTGGTGAGAGCGTGTATGAAGAAGTACACCCCTGCAGGGTTATCATGATCTATTCGAATAGCCGCGTCCGCGGTAAAGGACTACTTGGTTGCCTATACAGTTCATAGACAAGTAAATGGAAACTACTAAAAGCCTCAAGATAAGTGTGAGTGCCGAGGATGGCTTTTCCGTAGGAAGACGGAGGTGGATCCTCGGTAGTGTATTGAAGTGGTGAGTAGAGGACTCGTGTGCGCAAAACCATTTCAAGTTGGAGTCTCGTAGGATAGCCTAGCCAAGAGTCAAAGCTGGCTTGCTGCAATAACTCCACCAACCCTTTTTGATAATGTGCATGTATGTACGATCTGATGTAAGTCTTGCTGAGTACCTTTGTACTCATGTTGCTATAATTTACATTTTTACAGAAGACGCTGCAACCCCTTCTGATGGGTTCTTCGTAGACGTTGACATCAATGAGTAGGCTAAGGCCCAGGTGGTGATCCTGAGCTTGTGAAGGACCACGTAGTATAGCTAGGCTTTCCAAGCCTCTTTTATTTTACTAGTTGTCTGTACTCAGACAAGTTACTTCCGCTGCTGGGTTGTATGACTGTATGACTTGAGTGCTGGGTCATGTGACCCGTACTTGTGTGTATGTTATGTATGGCTCTCTGAGCCTTAAATAAAGTACTTGTGTCGTAGAGTCATGTTGTGATGCCTTGTTGTATTTGCACATATCGAGCATATTGTGTGTATGATTGAAATGCTTGGTATGTGTGGGATCTGACTATCTAGTTGTTTATCTTTAGTAGCCTCTCTTACCGGGAAATGTCTCCTAGTGTTACCACTGAGCCATGGTAGCTTGCTACTGCTCTGGGACACTTAGGCTGGCCGGCATGTGTCCTTCTTCGTTCCTGTGTCTGTCCCTTCGGGGAAATGTCACGCATTGAGTACCGGAGTCCTGTTAGCCCGCTACAGCCCGGTTTACCGGAGTCCTGCTAGCCTAGTGCTACAGCCCGGACCCACTTGCTGATGACCGACACGTTCGACGCTGGGTCATGGATGCCTGTCCCTGTAAGTCTGTGCCACTTTGGGTTTACGACTAGTCATGTCAGCCCGGGCTCCTTATCATATGGATGCTAGCGACACGATCATATACGTGAGCCAAGAGGCGCAAACGGTCCCGGGCAAAGGTAAGGTGACACCCGTGGGGATACCGTGCGTGAGGCCGCAAAGTGATATGAGGTGTTACAGGCTAGATCAATGTGACATTGAGCCGGGGTCCTGACAAGCCCTGAACTTCAAACTGAATGGCTTCAACACGTTCAAAGGTTTCAAAGGCTTCTGCTTGCTGGTCAAACAGGAACTGGCTTCGGGGGAATTTATATGATGCTGTAAGAATTCTGCAAATTAATGCAGACTATGAGAACCAAGGGATTCTCCCACAGACATGTACCTGTGACAGCATTAAGGTGCGAGGGAAGGGGAAGAGGTCATATGCATTCTTAGAAGATTTTGAAGATAAATCAGTTTAGAAGACGTTGACCTCATAGTGCGAAGACATTCACTCATAGATAGAGAGTTGGTTCCAGATTTGTACGAATCCACGAATAAGTACAAGTGAGGAATCTAACTACTTTGTGAAGCATAAGTGAACATACTAGGCATATTATGAGATGCAGTATGAAATAGATCCAACTTGTGTGAACAGAAACTGCTTGTGGTAGAAAGTGATGAATCTATAGGATCAAAGGGGCCATAAAAAGGAAGTTTTATTTACCACACAAAGAACTGCTAGACAGAGTGGGAGAGGAGGCTGAGCAGTTCGATTGTCCGTGCCCTAACTTGGAGACGAAGGACACCTACGGCGACGGTGGAGAAGATGATGTCCGCGGCCGGCGTGAAGACGGCATCGTTGAGGTCGCGGCAGCTAAGCGCTTCATCGCCGGCATCGTCGAGGGCTAGCGGTGGCACTAGGGTTTGTGCGAGAGTGGAAGAAAGGATAATGACTGTGGTGAGGCGTGTATTTATAGGGACAGGGACGACATAGTGTTATTACACAGGTGCCCCTGGCGATTCACATCTGAAGGGCACGTGGCTATCATGCAACATATCAGAGGTTGTTCCACGTTCCCACGCACGCCTGGATTGTCGGGTGGTCGTTCCCACTTCTCCGGGTTTCAGGTGAAAGGATTTATCATTGAAAACAGACTTAATGTTTGTCTCTGTATCTTCTGCTGACAAGGACGCAGAGAAGATATTCGACAGTTTCAATAGAATGCATATGATTTGGAGAGATAGAGTTTGAGATAGAAAGCATAGAGAGGTTAGGGTCCGATCACATTCACTTAGTTCAAAAGATTCAACAAGAAGACATAGCTATAAGTGAATGTTGTAGAGGACAGAACACTAGTATATATATATATATATATATATATATATATATATATATATATATATATATATATATATATATAT